>NW_008679619.1:209383-260480 GCF_000695815.1 Acanthisitta chloris | reverse complement strand
TCAGCAGGAGTTAGAGCCCTAAAGCAAGAGTTTTATTCTGAAATAATACTAGGTAAACCCAGCAGTAGCATCCAGTTGTCTCTGCTGATGTTGGCAACTATGAGGTTGTTCCAGTTTACTCCCTCAACAGAACCTGCACTACAAATGTCATGTATTATCAGAACAGGATGAGCTCTAAACCACCTTACAGATGACCAGCAGAATTTTGAATGCTATTTCTTCTGTAATATCTTTACTACTGGGAAAACAGAAAGCAGTAGCTTTCACACTGCCAACTGAGACATCAGGATACAGGCATGACCTTTACCTAATACAAACAGGCATAGAGATGTTCAGCTGAACGCAGCTGCCTGCACTTACTCCAGTTGAGCACCTGGCCTTCAACACTGAGCCTAAAGAAACCACTGTGAATTGTGATGAAGAAAAATATTCAGCATCAGGGCTGAGCATCCCTAAATTCCAGTCATTTGCCTACAAATGAGCATGTTCAGAAATAGGACCTATAAGAATAGTCCGAAAAAGAGAAGGATTTATATGTATGAGTTTTAGATTATCTTAGGTATCCCTGTTTTACATTTACTATTTATGCAAATTTATTTTGCTTATTATTACATAATTTCCAGACATTCAAAATACTTCACTAAAATTACTTAATCCTTTCAGTTCCTCTAGTGAGATACACAAGTATTCTCTCAATTTTTTTCATGACATGTGCAATCTGAGGCACACAAAAATCTCACTTTTTTCTTAAGCTATTCCGAAGAAATCATTAACAAAAATGAGAAAGGAATCCTGCTTCACACTGCTGAAAAAAATAATTCTCCAGAATCACCACTGTAAATAGGTCTAAACAGGTTAAAAGCAAGAATAGTAAATTCTGGAGCATCTCTGCTGTATTTGATTCCAATGAATGCTGCCCTAAAACCCAGTAATTCTCCCTGAGAAAGGTAGCAAAGGCTCAGTATTTTCTGGGCAGATTGGCATCTGTTACATCATCTTGGTCTTTTTCCCTGCATACCCATCTTTGTTCCCTGGAAAACATGCAAATGTCTTAGGCTCGCTGAGTGCCACTAAGGTGCAGGCAGGGACATGGACTTGTCCCCCTCCCCTCCTGACCACACACAGGGGAGGGGGCCAGGAGCTGCTAGACCGTACAGCCTCCAAGAGGAAGAAATCAGGCAAGGTGAGCCAGACCCACCTTTTGAGAGGAGAGAGGGGGAATATTTGCACTGAAAAGAAAAGCTGTACCATGTTAGTCAACAGAGCTATTTATGTCTGAGGACACAAATGAGAGAGGAATCCCTTAAGAGGGAAGAGGAGTGCAGAAACACTTCACTCCTCTTCTTGGCAGCAACATAGCACCTGCCCTTCCCACCTTCCTCCTTGCCATCCTCTGCAGATGCTTCCTTCCCTTAGTGACTTGGCCGTACTGGTTTGCAAGGTGCTCAGTTTCAAACTATTGTCAGTAAACTGGAATTCTTCTTTCTCTCCTGCACCACAGAGGGTTTCAGCAGAGTTTGCATCACAGTCGGACATCTCATACCCCATAACAAAGAGTACTAAAATGTACCAGAACTCCTTCAGCTT
The DNA here is from genome assembly GCF_000695815.1 of Acanthisitta chloris. Classification (NCBI taxonomy): domain Eukaryota; kingdom Metazoa; phylum Chordata; class Aves; order Passeriformes; family Acanthisittidae; genus Acanthisitta; species Acanthisitta chloris. The sequence goes on along the minus strand of NW_008679619.1, from coordinate 258,893 downwards.
CTTTCATCAGCCTATGCATGGAATAGCCTAAGGGTCCCATTTTAAAACCCAAACATGTGGGATCCCTTCACACTCCTGTGTTTGCTTATAGCAATACTTCAGTTAATTAGTTGAGCTCAGCCATCATACATAGAGCATTGAAGTTCAGGCTCCTTGCTAAACAGAAATCTGGGCAATGATTTTCTGACTACCATAAGCTCCTCAGGCAGGTCTCTTAAATAAAGCACTGCTCAGCTCCTCTCTTGGAATTCCTGAGTATTTGTATTTTGCTTGATAGTTGACCCCTGTTCTTGCTGGTATAGCTGAGCTGAAATTCTCATCTGTGATCTTATAAGGGCTGAAACTCTTATTTTGCAACTATTTCCACTTTACACCCACACAAAAAAAAAGCAAACCAAATGTGAATACAAAGCAAGAAGAATTATATTTCCCAATCTTTTGTAACACAAATTACAGGGAATGATTTTAAGATTACCTATGAATTAAGGGCGCCATCAGCATAAATCTGAATTCTGCTTCAAGCCTGCCAAATGCTGCTGCTCAGGAATAGATATAGAAGTTTCCAAAAATATCATTTCTACCATGAAAATTCACACAAAATTCCCACCAAAAAAACCCCAAAATTATTTTAAAAGCATACTACAGCTTTTATTACTTTATCATCCTGAATGTTATTCAGTCTTGGAAAAACACTCAAAGGCCCCAGTACAGAGCAAGGCCATGCTGATAGCTTGTTTAACTAGGGAGACTGAGAGTGTTTCCAGTTATAATGAATATGAGGAAAAGAACCTTAATTTACATAGCTACATACATATATATTTCAACTCAGAGAAATATTGCCTTCTTTTCTACAAATGTGCAGCCTAGCTGGAGACTAGAAAAGACATCTTTTTACAGAAAAAAGAGATCCTCTCCCAGCATTAACCTCTGGGACTTAAGTCATTATATTTTTAAATTTAGAGAAGTTACTGTGTTTATTTTAGAATAAGTTTTTATACTCTTCTTAATTCCCAAAAAGATGAACCAAGATCTATTTGTTTCTATAGGTGTGACTTATGAATAGTTAAATAGTCCCTACACATTGTGAATACTTCTAAAGCATTCATAAAATAGTTTCTATCATACTCATAGACAGCCACGTGTGACAAGGCCTCTGCCCTCCTGTATCAGAGCCCACCAGTTTCCCCTTTGCATATTCCTAAGGTTCTGCCCCTCTGTAAGGAAAGGATAACACCAGTGGAAACAGGAATTCAAATCCTATCTCTCTATATCTGTAGCTGTATTTTCTTTTATTGTCTATGTACTGTACCTTTTTCGCAGCAGAATATTTTCCTAGCACAAGACAGAAACTAAGGCAGTATGTTAATAACCATGCATTCAATTTTAAATCCCATGCTCCTCCAACATATTAAAATCAGTTTTCCCAGGGAGGAGGATGTTTTCCCCAAGGATGGCTGTCATCTCAGGTCTCATCGGCTTTCAGATCTCTTAGCTGACCATTTTTTAATAGTGATACTCTCATTATTACTTTTTTAAGATCATCTTTGGCCAAGGATCACCCCAAGGAAAAACAGATTGAGAAGCTACTGATTCAAGAAGCTGAAACAGATGGGGTTAGAGCTTGCTAAGGCATCTGATGAATTCAGGCACGTTGCAATGTACTCCACTATTTGGACAGAAGAATTAGATGCTACATTGCTTATATAGTGCACACAGAAGGACTGGCTTTACACACCCCTAGTTCATGCATCCTCTGTTAAGGGAAGTGAATGAGGAAGCACAGCTTTAGGTTTTATCTGACTGGAGCAGGACACATTGGCAACCGCAATACTGGGAGATCCAGCGCAGCAGCCTGGATATTATCCATCTAATTTCAGTATCTAATCTCTCTAGACACTTATAATCTGACACTCACTGGTGTGCTCCATCTTAGCTGATAGTGAAATCATTTAATACAAGTGGGTAGTGAGGTAGGTGACAAGGTGATTGATGGCAATATCTTCATTTAGAGCTATACAATACCACCAGACAGAGGTCTAGAGCAGCTCAGGAGTAGAGTTCTGCCTAAATTTGTTGGTATCCATGCAGGTTTATCATGCCAAAGTCTGGCTTATACAATCTACTAAATCATTTTCCTAAAAAAACACTTGAGCTACCTGAAGCCCATTTCGTAAAGCAGAGTGGTAGCATCTCACAGGATACTCCACAGTGAGATTACAGTGAGAATCATCATTTCTCCCACCTGACAGGGAGAATCTGCTTTTCCACGACCTCACAGTAACAAAAAAGAATACTGGCTCCTTGAAGCTACCTGTATTTCAACTGTGACTTCTCATGCCCCAGCAGCAAAGCTGGTGCTGTCTGATGACAAGGATGTACATGGACCAATACTGCACATGGTCACCACTCTGTCCTGCACATCATGCCAGTGGGAACCAGACAGACCATTTGAGGCAAATCTGGTGTCCACCATTTGCTGCAAATAGATGAGGGAACCCAGGAAGCACCAAGAGCACAGATGAAAATATAGAGATGCTCCTTCATGAAATGGTCCCTGCATATTGTAACACATAATTAAAGCCTGGGAAAGCCTTTACCCCTCTATTTCTTCGTGGAACTCCTGCTCTGAGAACCCAGAAGGGCAGACTGGATCCCACAGGGAGTGCCATAAAAAGTTCAGTCTTGATGAGTCTCCAGTCAAAGCCTGAAGGCAGGGTCATGTAAAGGAAAAAGGGGCTGTACTGAGTTTAGGGAGCAGGAAGGTCTGTTCCTTTCATTCCTTAAGGGCCTTGAGCATGTCAAGTTAATAATTCATGCCTACTTTTCTCCATTCCTTAAGTCCAGCTGCTTCTAGAGAAAGCAGTGGCAGAAGAAGTCCTGTTTACCCTCATATTAGAGACACAACCTGACTACAACCTCTGCAGCCACAAATTCCCTCAGATCCAATAGGTTTTTAGTGTGTAGCCTACCTACACACTGAAAAAGTTAAGGGCAACACTCTCATGAAAGCCAAGTCCAGACAGTATTGAACTCTCTGTTTAGGACTGACCTGTGCAAGAGCTTCTGAGTGCATTTTTGTCTAGCATCTGTGGCAAAAATCAAAACACATTCTCCTGAATTCATTAAAGAATACTAGAGGTAGTGGCTAATTCTGTCCAAATTCCTCCATGCTCCATTCAGGGTCTACATTGTGGGGCTGTTTGTAATCCAGCAGCAGTACAAAGATGAGCTCTCAGTAAAACCTGTTCAAATGGGCATAACTAACATTGTTTCCCTGCAAAAGGCTGAATTTACATTATTTGCAATGAAACTGTGACATACCAGCATTTTACACCCTTTGAACAGCAGGGATAAGAGGAAGGGAATTTTAATGCTGGTGACTGTCTTTCTTAATGAAGGAGCTTTGTCTCTCCCAGTGTTGTTGCAGTTTCTGTGGTAACGACTGACTGCACAGAGAAAGAAGTGGTGGTACAGAAGTCAGTGTAAATTGCTGACATGTAAACAACAGCTACCTTGGGGTCTGTTTCACGTATAGTCTTTTTCTGACTTGTTTTATGGTCCTTTTCTGCAAGGTAATTGTTAATGTCTACAATATTTATTACTTGTATTTTGGAAGCCATTGAGTAAATGTTCTATGTGACATACTTTATATGCCATATTTTGCCAACACATAAAGGCCACTTCTACCCTAGGATATTTTTGTCTACATAGAGAAAATTAGTTCTTTAGTCCACCTAGAAAATCAGATATGAACTCTCTCAATGAAAATCACAAAATAGAAAACAAAAAAAGTATAGAGTGTAAAATATATACACATATATACGAGCAAACCAAAATAAGTAGAAGATGACATGATGTGAAAGCCAAGAGCAGGTAAAGCTTTTTTTCTATTCTGTTTTCGTGGAAGAAGTTGATGTGTGCTAATCCCAGGGAGCAAAGCACTTCAAGTGGCTGAAATGAAGCAACAAGGAGGTCCAGGCTAAGTAGTTTTCATTTCAAAAGACAGTTTGTATTCAGAGTTAAGGTGTCAGTAACCATACGTAAAACCTTTAAAATAACTCAGGAAATGCCTTCAGAAATCAAGACTGCAATGGTTGGTGCCATTTCTTTCACTACCCACATCTACTCGCACCCTACTTCTCTAGAAACACATTCTCAAAATGGAAGCAGCTTCTCAAGCACCAAGTTGTGTTTCTGGTTTACTGAATTCCCACAGAGTACTGAAGTTTCATTGAGTAGAAACTAAGGCATGCAGACCTATCTGTTTAGTCATGAAAGTAACAAATGGAAGACAAACAAGTTGCAAGGATGGAAACTCCTGAACTAGTTTTCTACCAGCTTCTCACAATTCACATATGTTTTATGAAATGTGTTTGTGTTGACTAGGAGACAGGACTAGCTCCTTAAAAAAATGGGGCACTGTCATTCATTTCTCTCAGTCCAGCTCTGAGGAGTGCTCTGTAACACAGAGGTTTCAGGCTACCGTAACCACAGCACTCTCAGCTACCTGAAGGGTGAAAGTGATACAAAATATTCCATAGAAGTATGTTGGCACATACCAATCGCTTTGCAGCTCCAAACCCTACTGCAATCAATAACAGATTTATACCAGCAGAAGCAAGATGGAGCTATTTATGAGCATCAGCTGATGTACTGGTTACCTGCCTGAAAATAAACAGCCCCAGTAACATATATTGTTCTTGAAACCCCCAGTTGTTCTGCTGTTAGACTTGACCATGGCAAAGCTGACTTCACTTGGCTGTGGTACCCATGAGCCAGGGTAATGGAAGTTTCCAACTCATCTTGGAGCACTCGGACTCAGCAGTGCTACAACTGCATTTCCAGCTGTTACAGCACATTCTTTAATATTACATTACTGCAGTTTCTGAGTGGAGGTGGACCTCAAGTTGCTTTTCAAGGGGGAGTTCTCCTAGGCGGTGCTGCTCCTTGGCTTTAAGCATTTCCTTTCACAACCAGCAAGAGCTATTCCCATCACCTCCTGGCTGTTTGTCATTGCTCTCCAACATCACATCATGCTGTCACACCAAGACAGCTATAGAGCTGCAAGCATATTGAGTCAGCACGGCTTCACAGTGAGGGGGCTGGCCCTGGAAAGGCAGGAGGCAGCTCTCCCCTCCCAGCGCAACAGCTGCTCCGATGGGGACAGCCTCAAGTCACCCAGAGCTACTCTCCCAGCAGAGGCACCAGGGCTGCCCAGGACAATCACGTAGGCAAGAAGAAAAAAGCAAAATCCCGAAGGCCACACTAAAGATGTCCCCCACGGATTAGCTTTGTTTTAATCAATTAAAATTACACATCTGCTATGTGTCAACAGAGCCTTCATTGCTCCTTGCTGTAGCCTCTCTTTCATCTCTCAGAACGATGACATAATCTCCTCAGTCAGTTCAAGATGGTCAAATCTGGACCCAAACCACTTCCAGTTTGGGCCTGTTCCTACTCAGGATTTTCAGATAAACCCGTGTTTGAAGGCAACTAGGATCCAATCCATGTCCTTGAAAACGGATGGTCAGCAGCTTGTCTATCCAGAGGCCTGATTCTGCATGAAGAATTCAGTGCTCAGTTCAGGCACCCATTTCCATGACATGTTGTTATCTGGTGGATTCTGAAAGACAATGCTTAAGGCACCTGATGGATGCTGAAGAGAGTTTAAAACCACCCTAAAAGCACTCTGTGCTTAGGAGTACCAAATTTAAGTAATAAAGAATTATTTCAAGAGGAATTGCTACCTAAATTAACAAATCCCATTACAAATTTGTCCTTTTGATTTGATTTTTTTTAATTGCAGTACAACTTCAGAAGTTGATGTTTTCTGAACAAAGGAGAGAGATGAATGGCCATTCTTTTGCAAATGGCTGTCTCTGATTCTACTGAGCTTAACAGCTCTTTTTTAAAATTAAATTAATGTAATTTTCAGGTTAACTACAAATTTGCTAATTATTTAGCCAGCATTTCACTATATCAAAAGAAACACCACTCCCCATTCTTATCCAGTTACAGGGGAAATATATCTCGTTGCTTGAGTACATAAACCATCACTTACCCTTTGCTTTTGGAGATAAATGTTTTTAAATTACAACTGGCTAATATTTATCCTAGAATTAAAACAGTGATAATATCTGTTCCATTCCTCAGACTTAACTAATAAGACTACTAGCATAGAGAAGCAAGGTATGCACAAAACAATCAGACATTTCAAGGTACTAATTAATATTTCAAAGTGCCGTGGGTTTAAATATTTCTCCAGATATTAATTACACTGCCCTTGGAGATCAGCAGGCATTTCATTATTGACTGCAATGGGAACAGAACCTCACCTGTATTCTGTTCTCCATACTTAACCAAACAATTCATCTGGTATTGACAGATGTCTGAGACAGCAGGACTTTTCTGCTGCACTGATGCTAAATACAGCAATTGGCAGCATTGTCTCTGGCCAAGTGAATTTAGGCCATCAGAGACAGTGTTTCTGTAACTACTCCTGACAGGAAGAATTAATTTATTTTTTTATTATTTTGCCCAGGATTTTAAAACCTGAATTAATGATTTGTGTGCTTCTAAACCAAATGGCAAGTTGGTGCCAAAGTTTTCTTATGGTCTTATCAGAATCCCTTAGCAGCCCAACTTTTCCTTGAAATGTAGGTGTTCTCCACAGCTTCCTGTGATTTATGAAGGTGACAATATCTCATCTTCACAACATCACCAAAGCCTTTCAGCTGGTCTCCCATCCTTCATATGATCAGAGTGCTGTAAGGAAGGAAGGTCCTTAGACCAGTGCCAGCAAGGAACAGATTGCTGCCTCAACTACCATAATCTGTTTAGCTGACCATCCATTTCTCTTGTGCTCAGAAAGTCACCACCAGAAAAGGAGACTGCTGCAGGCTGCTGCTGACCACACACCATCATGGAGCAATGCCAGGACACACAGGGTCACCCTATGCTCTTGTGGGCAGCTCAGTAATAAACAAACACCTCAGGTGTACCAAAGACATGTAATCTACTATTTCAGCCCATGGGGATGGACACTGATCACAGCATGGTCTTACCCTTTGCCTCTAGCTTAGGCAGCTATTTTTTTTTTGGAACAAAGACATTCAGCAGAGCCATGCATTAATGACCAAGGTTTCACGTTTCTGTTTATCGGGGTGGGTTCTGGCTAGAAACAAGCCTTGGATGCCAAGAGATCTATATAAAGAAAATGGCCTTACTGATTAGGTCCTAGGATGTGGCATGGAAAACAAAAACAAACAAGAGCAAAGATGTAGATTTATAATCCAAACCAAGAAGCCAAGAGTACTTGTGGAGATTCCCATAGCAAAGGAAGAGGAATGAGTGAGAATACCAAGTACTACAAGAACTGTCAGTTATTTAAGGCAGAACTGGTAAAAATGAATTGGAAAGTTTCCAAAGAATGCCTTTTTGCTTTATTATTTATAATGGCAACTGCTTTGTATAAACTACCTTACACAATTGTTTTTGCCTTCACCCTGATTTATCATACTTTCCTTGACAGATTCTGCCAGAACTGTTTAAATAATAATTTGATGTGCTACATGCAGATTTTCCTGTCTCTCCTCCGCCCTCACACGCACACAACCCAGCAGTCTTACTGCAAATCGCATAGGGATCTTCCATGCAGTTTCTCTACATAAAAGATCTTCCTTTGCTTTCAGACAGAAGAGGTTTGACTTTCTTGAATGTCATCCAGAGACATAAGAAATTAAGAGGGGAAAAAATACATTGCCACTATCATCCTTAAAGACAATTGTTTCCTTAGGGATACTCCACACTTGCAATTCGCGTTCTTAGCTTCTTCTGCCTGCAGAGCTTTAAGAGACACCAGAAAAAGAGCCAGGCAGGGGGAACAGAACTGAGAGATGGAAAACTGGTTAACAAAGAGTTTTTTACCTTTTGAGCACATTGACCAGTTAAGAAAATTTTTAAAAAATTATTTTGCCTGGAGTCGTTAGTTAATGTTTTCTAAAATGCTTTGCAGTGTTTGGAAAAGAATATTTAAAACCAAGGAGATTGAGAAGGAACATAAAAGACACATATTCAATTGAAATCTTAATTCAATCTGGAATCAAAAATCAGAAAAGTAAATACACAGAAGAGGATACAAATGACAGGAGCTGCAGGAGCTGAGAGCTGTGAATGGTGTGGAATAGCTGAGACTTAAGTCCATTTTAGGGCAAGCAGAACAGACTTTGCTGGACAGGGGAGTAAGACATGAGACAATCTGCAACATGCCAGATATAAGAAAAGAACATAACTGAATTTGTTTGTAATTTTGCCGCAGTTGATAGTAATGGGAAACCACAAGCTCATTCTTTTAAACAGGGTGGGCATAGAAAGACATGCTCAAATGGTACATGCAATGTTTTCAGCTGTGTGTTCAAGTCATGTGTGTGTGCTCCCCCATTTAACTGAACTAAATTGGTTGGTCAGGAGTTTAATTTGCCCACAGAATAACACCCAGACTAGACACGTGAGTTTTGCATGATTTTTGGTTTTGTGTTTGGTTTTTTTCCTAATACACACTGAATTCAGATTTTCTAGGATGAAAGGAAATACAAGAGATGCCAAATCTCAATGCGACATGAACTCAAGCAGGACAACAATGCTGCTTTCATATACACCACCCGTTAACTAGAGTCACTTAAACTTATGGTTAAGAGCTAGCAGCTCAACAATTAACTTGTCTGGTGCTTTCTTCCCTGTGTCTCCTCTGTGAAGCCATGACTTGCAGATACCTGTAAAGTTCATTCAGCAAAGGCTAAGAGCTTTAAGTATACTTGAGACCGCAGCACATTTGAAAGGTCGTTATTTATCACCATTCATCAAATAGGAAGCAATTAATTTTTAATGGAAAAATCAAGTCAATACATCAAGGGTTTTTTTTTTTACTTGCCACAGCTTTATGAACTGCTGGGAGAAAATTAGGTAGCCTGTAGGGAAGCAGGGAGCCTTTCATTTACTAGCGAGGAGAATCCTAACAGGTCTCTCTTGTGTTGTGGTATGTAAGGTAAAAACACAGCCAGATATTAGAGCAGCATTTAAAGTCACATAGCTCAAATATTTCTTTCTCTCACACAGCCTGTTTTCCTTTTTTCCAAATATTTGCAGCAAGAGTTCATTTTCCCTCCTGCTTACCCTCTCACTAAAAAAAAATAATGCTAGCAAAAACACACTGCACAGAACCAAAATGGAAAAACAGCTAGCAAGTATAAAATAGTCAGAATGAACCAGGCTGGCTTAATGAGGTTATTTTGTTTAACAATTATTCTACTTCCTTTGGAAAAAAACCCCATAAAACCAGAGAGAAACAGTGCAATCACACTGCATCCAAGAAGCAATTCATTTACACAGATCTCCTTTGAGAAACAAGAGAGGAAGAGTCTTGTAGTCTTCTCCTCTTAGGATATTCCTTTCTAGACCGAGTGCTTTCAGAGGGATGCTAACCTGAACAGAGCCACAAAGTCCTCCCACCTTGGGCATGGCCCTTGGGCCTTGAAGTCATTAATGCCTGCAGAGGCAAAGACTCTCCAGAATGATTGTGTTTGCATTAGCTTCACTTCAGATAGCCCCTGCAACTTGCTGCGGGGGCAGGGAAAGAAGGAAAGAGAGAGGAAAATCCTTTTGCATATTGGGATGTCACAGCTGTTGTTGCAGATGTAAAGAGACCCTGGCAGCTCAGGGACTGCCTGATGTGGAGGCAGGCACTTAGCATCCAGCATGTGCCAAACGAAGGGGATGGACAGTCAAATGTTCCACAAATGCTGTATCAGAGAGAACTGGAGATACTCCAAACTCTGCTGATACTCCCCCAAGACACAAAGTGAAAAGCACATTCCTGCAAAATGGAAATCACATTCCTGATTCCTCCTGCATGGGGAAGGAGGGAAACACTAAACATCTCTAAAATATCAGAAACTAAAGTATAATAGAAATCTATCGAGTGTCCTGTTACCAGTCACTGAGGGGTTGTGGATCTTGGACCTGGCAGCCACCCAGAAGGGCAGATGGACATAAACACAAAGGATGAGTCCATTGGACAGAATAGTTCAGAAGCTGCAGGCATGGCCCAGCAGTGGACAGCCAGATTCCAGAAGCAGGCATGAGGCAAGCTCTGCAAGTGGGCACAGCTATTACTAGCTGTAACAGAAGAAAGTATTCCCTTCTGCATCTCCCAGATCCAGCTTTCCTGCCATCTTTGACATTTCTTACATGTCTGTCTCCCCAGAACAACTGTAATGCTGGGACAGGATTGGAAAAAAACATGGTACTATATTTTCTAGCCACAAGGATAAAAAGGATGCAAAACTCAGAATAATTCTCACTAGGATCATCTAACAAAATACAGCAGCCACAAAACATGTCTTAGTCCTTCTGCATGTGTTGCAGAGAATATCTAAATTGGGGGCTATGCTACTGGGCTCAGGATTAACTATTTTGCCACAGCTATATCATAGAATTTATTTTTTTTCAGAACTTGCTTTGTGAAGGGACAAAATCCTGAACATACATTAGTGATGATTTTTTGACACAAAAGGAGAAGAAATAAATTAGGAGTGAGACTTTCTTTCATTTGAATCTAACAGGAAGTGATGTTTTGGGAATAAAAAAAGTAGAAGGCAATTCCCCTGCCACCAGTATGTCATCTTCATTTTACAGTTTTACAATTGCCACACCACAGTATTGCGTGGATCCTCTGAATGCTTAAAGCAGGTGGAAAGACAGGTAGGCAAACAAGTTTGGAGGAGTGAGTACTAATGGTGTTGCCTGGACCAGCTGGGTATGAACCGCAACTGAAAATGTGTTTCACAGTGTTTTGAGCAAACACTACAGTCTCAGCCCTTCTGTAGTGACTGGAATTAGGAGTTAATGGATCCAAGTATGTTCTCACACCACTATTACCATGGCCACTGCATTAATTTTAGATTATTGCCTTACTGATTTACAGGGAGTCCCAAGAGATCAAAACCAAACCACTGATCTTCCCGCTCCTTCCCTTCTCATATCTTACTGCCAGAGAATCCGTAACAGACCTAGTCAGATTTAGCCCTTCCATAATTCTACTAAGTTCGATCTGAAAGCTCTAGTGTAATGTGAAATTTCGTCTTGTTTACTGTATTTAAAGTTCTAAAGAGATTATTCTAAGCTTAGTATAAATCACTATGGAAAAAGAGTCTGCATGGAAAAGTGGGGATTTACAGGCCACTTAATGACTTATCTGTACTCTCTGTTTCATGCTAATGAAATAACTGAAACGCTCTGACCCTATGAAATGTGTTCAGTACCAAAGAATCATTATTAAAGATACATAACTGTGATTTTACAAAAAACCCAACCCCAGCCCTGCATCCTTTATCTTGCAGTTCTAAAACTCGCTTCAGTGCAATGTAGTCCATAAGCATCAGAAAGGATTGAAAGTCTGCCAATGTCCATAGGAAGATTAGTGCTAATTGGCAGTGCTCTTCGAAATCAGTTCAGAAACATTAAAAGAAAAATATAAAATGGCAACTGACCACTAAGTCATGGGAAATATCTTTGCTAAGCAGTTGCACTAATTAGAGAGAGGGGGACGAAAAAATATGACCCCAATCTAGCAAAGGGCTCAAATAACTTAAACCCATAAGAACTGGGCATCAAAGTTATTCGGTCTTCGGAATTAAACACGTAGTTCTTGCTTAGCTGGACTAGGGCCCAGAAAAAGGAGACAACACATCTCTCCCTTTCATCTTGAAAACTGCTTTAATTATACGTTGGTGATCCAAGTAAGGCTTAATCCTCAGCTCTTTGAAAACAGCCTTCATTTTTGCAATTCTCAGTTTGCCCACTTTTAGACCCATAGGACAAAACATTATGCCTGGTACTTGCTGGCATAGATGGCCCAGGTGCCAAGTGCAGCATGGCATGGCATTGCAGAGTCTTGGCATCTTCCTCCTGCTTCCCAAAAGCTATGACTGCTTATTAGCCTGTCCCTCACCAACAGTCAAACAAAACTTAGAAGCCTTCTAGCCCACCTTTGGCAGGAGCACATCTTACCTACCTTGGGGCATCTGCACCCCACAGCTGGGTCTGCCCAACTGTGCCCATCTGCCTTGCCAGTCTCACAGGAATCCAGCCTGTTTCCATTCATTCTTCTGTCTCACAACTGACATCTTCTGTAGCTTCTGGAAGGTGTGGCTGTTTGAGGGCAGCATTACATCAGTTAGAATCAGAGAATCATCAAGGGTGGAGGAGACCTCTAATATCATCAAGTCCAACCACTAACCTGCCACTCTGATGTAACCCCTAAACCATATCCTCCAGTGTCAGATCCAGACACCTCCTAAACACTTCCAGGGCTGGTGACTCCACCACCTCCCTGGGAAACCTATTCCAGTGCCTGAACACCCTAACAGTGAAAACGTTTTTCCTAACGTCTAATGTGAATCTCCTCATTCTTAAGCACAGGAATATTGGTGGGTTTGGGTGAGACAATTTCAATATATTGTGACACTGTGAAAATCAGTGAAATATAATAACATTGTTGCACATTTATTGCTTTTAACCAACTATAAAAACTAAAGTGTAAGCTTTGTTTTCCCTCCAGTGGTTTTGGGAGAAAGCCAGTCCTCACTCCACAAAGTGTTATTTGCAAAATGCTCCTACCTTGGCAAACCATTAGATGTAAACCTTTTTAAACAGTGTACAGGATATCATAAACCCTAGATAGGCTTTGAATGACTCTACATCTCCATTCTTTCCCTTTGGAGTCATACAAGTGCTATTTAAACATGATACATGTCTTAATACACTATAATTACTTCATATCTTTAGTCAATTGCTTCCCAAGCATAACCAACATAATCCTTTTTGCTTAGCATTAAGGACTCAGAGACGAGGCTGTTACAAAGGAAGAAGGTCTGCCTTAAGGATAGCCCAAGATTTTCTAGATACCCCCAGAGGAGGAATGAGGTGAGGAATGGGGTCTACAAGTCAATTAAACTACATAAACCCACAGTGTTACATTAATTCTAATGCTGTATTACTGTGCATTCGCTGGATTGGCCCAAGCAATCATCTGTTCCTCAGGAGGTATTTTTTCTTCATCATTTTAATCAAAAACAAGAAAGAAAAGGAGAACCTCAAGTCCAAAAAGTCCAAATTTAAAGAGGCTTGACATTTAGCTCCAAATTCAAATCCATAACCAATATAAATTTGCTTCCAGCTTCAACATTTAAAGCTGCTAGGAAGCACACCTACTTTTATTGAATAATCTAAGAGATTGATGTTTATCTATGCAGAACCCTAACACACAAAACACCGCTGGCAGGATGTTCATTTCTGTCGAATTCAAATCACAGAAAGTCCTTCCAGGCAGATCTAGCATCAGTACCAAGGCCTACTTTGAACCCGGCCAGGACTTTAAAATTAACAGCAGCATCTGGAAGGAAACTTGAAAAAATGGCCATTCAAAAGTTAAGAAAATCCCCATTCCATTCCAAAAGGATTAGGAGAAATATCTTATCAGTAATGTTTTCTTGGCTTTCAAGGAGAACACTCTTCCTGCTCAAAATCCATTCACTTGACAGACCAGAATTGCCTAGATGCAGTTCTCTACTGCATAAACTTTACATTTTTAGTCTCTTTTAATTACTTTGATTTAGACAAAATGAAGGCACTTAAGACCTGGCAGAAAATAACCCAATTAATATTTCCCTTCTCATCCAGTCAAAAGATTAATTATGCATTCTAATAAAGGCTTAAGGACTTGTTTCTAACAGCTGCTGTCCATTTTCATCTTAAACCAAAAATGCCTTTAAACAAATGCTTAACTTAATTGCCTAAAACATCCTTTTGGAGTAAGTGGTTCTATTGATAGTCCAAAGAAGTTAGGCAGAGGAGATGGCCAGAACCTGAGAGCTTAGAACCTGACAGAAAAAAAAAAGGAGATAAAATAATCTAACTGAAAAACTTAAAAAAGCAGGCAATAATTCATGTTTCTCATGTCTCATTACATGATAGTATAAAACACAAAGCCAGCAAATTGACATAGTTTGAGTTGCTACCAAGTGTAAAATTAATTAGCTGGTGGAAATTAGGATAACTACTGACCAACCAGCGCCAACAAATAGTGCTAAAGATATGAGATTTGCAAAAGGCTTGGATAAATTAGGATGTAAAAACCCTCAATTTAATGACCATCAGTTGAATGAGACTTAACACTTCCTTTAATCTTAATGGCGGCTACTTATCAGCTGTAAGAGTATATACAATCTTCCTTCTAACTTAAACACAATGAGCAGGATAAGCATATGATGTCCTGCTCAGCCAAGAATTCCGGAGTTGTATTCCAAGTCCAAAGATCAATTAAGTACTTTTACATGCTTTTACAAAGGAATAACTGGCTAAAAACTAAAAAAAAAAAAAAAACAAACTACCGAAAACCAACCAAATAAATGAAACACAACACAAACCCCACAACTTGTAGCAGATGTAGTTTTGCATGAGCTTTTGGTAGGTTGGTAGCAGCTGTAATCCTGACTGTGACTGCCTTCAGCTTTCTTCAGAAACTTGATTAGAAGTGATCTAAATCAGAAATATGGGACATTTTCATTTTTGTCCTTTGATTTCCATGCCAGAAAATGAGGATAACTAATCCCTGTAACTTCCTCATTTTTGGGGAATCTAAGTCCTTTAAGCACTTTAAATATTAGGCAATTTCTGAGTTCTTAAACAATTACAAGGTCCATTGAAACAAGACTGAAACTAACCTGGACCTTGGATTTTACCAGTGCAGTTCTGTGGCATCCTTAGCCAAGTACAGGAAGGGAACAGCCTCACAGTGCTACAAGCAACACCATCATGAGGTGTACTCTGCCTCCCCCTCCCCTCCCTGCCAGATAAAGGTGGTGAAAACCCTGTGTGGTTTTCAATCATCTGATATGAAGCTTCCTAAAATCAAGGGCAGTCTTTAAACCAAGCGTCATGACAGCTCTGCTGGGTAGGTGCCCTAATGACAGTTAATTTCTGGAAGAACTCTGCACCTTTGCTGAAGGTATCTGAAAAATATCTGTTAGTAGAAAACATGACATAGTGAATGCTCAAAAAACCCCTAAAAATCCCCAACCCAAAAACACGCTCTAAAAACACAACCAAACCACTATACCCCTCAACTAGAATCCTCAACTTTTATTTTTCACTTTTCAAGGTGAGATATCATTGGTTATTGTTCTGGGAGGAAGGTCTCAGTAGGAGCCCAGGATTATCTAATAACTACAAATGCCAGTACAGCTAAGAATACCTTGATAAAGCCAGAAAAACACAAAGTGACTTGAAATTTGATTTCAAAACCCTGCCAATGTAATCAAACAAAACCATTATTCAAGGAATATTTTTTAGTTTCTTGATCCAGCCTTATGCTTTCAGTGTTTGCAATGCATTTCTTTTTAATTAGGAAGAAAAGAGCTTTCCCTCCTCATTCTCCTCCATTGGATTAACTCACTGAGGTTCAATATGGCATGAGCTAATACAAGGTTCTTAGTTTATGCCCTGGTATTTCTGTTTGGTAGGAAGCCACTGCTGTTGGGTCATTACTTGTTTTTGCTGTGTGTTCCAAGTGCTGCTCATGGGATGCAACCTAAATGGAAAACAGCGGGAGCCTGAGATATAATAGTGGAAATTCAGTTTGCCACTTAGATGGGAAAAAAGCATTCTGCACTGCTCTTGTTAGTTGTTGTTTAAGGATCCTAAAACTGATAGCAACCTTTTTGGTTTATGCTAAGACAATATTCTATCCACTGCTCTTAGCAATAGCTGAAGATCTGCTATAATTCTTCAGGAGAGTGTTGCCAGAGAAGAGTTTGTCAGAAAGCTCAGTTCCAGTTTTGAACTGTGAAATTCATCAGTGTTCAGATATGAAGGCTTAACTTAGGACCCATATGAAAAGCAGGTGTGGGTCACAATATCCAAATCTCCTTTCTTAAGGACAAAAATGGAAAGAATGACAAATCACACTTGGCATCTCCACACTCATCTTTAACTGAGAAAGTTTTCACATGAATAAAATTATTCTGTCACATGACTGGATGCAATCTAAACTACTTTCCTGGGTTACAGAAAATAGAATATGTGCAGGAAAGGAAAATCATCTGAATTCACAGCAGTGACTGAGTCTGGGCTGAATTCCAGTCTCATTAAAATCAGTAAATCATGGACCAATCCAATATGTTGGCAGAGACACACAAGCAATAGAGAAGTTTCTCCCTGCTTTCCTCATCTTGACATTCACATATGAGGGCAAGGACAAGTGTCAGTATTGCTGCACATATAAGCAGAGTGAGAGAGACAGTACAAAGAAGTTGGCATACAGATTTATAACTGATGGTCAAAGCAAGCAGCAGGTAGCTCTTTTGCAGGTATCTGTAGTTAAAAGGTAGCTTTGGCTCAATAGTTTGCTATTCCAGAGACACACTCGTTCTTACCGACACGCTGCTTCAGCCTTTTGGAAATCTGGGGGTTTGGAGTTGGGTTTTGGTTGTTGGCTTTGGTTGTTTGGTGTTTTTTTTTCATTTAGACAACCAGGATACAGTGGGGGAACATGGGCAAAGTGTGACTTTGCAGAAAACAAGAGCCTCTGAGACCTTCTGTCTCGGCTGTGCTCAGGGAAATGCATCAGCCCAGCCTCTGGGCTATTTGCAAAGAATATTCTAGGATAGGGGATACTTTCTGCCTTGCATTACCATTTGTATGGTAATAAATGAACTTCGAATTAGTGTGATCAGGGGATCAATAGTTGCTTTTCCTCCACAAATACCATTGATCTTAAAAGACAATTACTTCCTCAGTGCCCTGTACTGAGAAAAGATATCAGCATAAGAAAGTTGGGTATGTTTTGTGCTGTTCTTAACATCATTGCTCTTCTCTGAGTGGAGATTCCTGTTGAATTAAAGCTAGTGATTTCTGAGAGATCAATGCTGCTGTGACTTGTCTGGTTGTGAAGTTGCTATGGAATATCATCACTTCAAAGAATCTAACACAATTACTATGACTATCCTAATTCGCTTTCATATGACGCAGATTTGTAATGGAGAAGAGCTTTTGATAATTGATCCTTAACTAATGTGAAGGGAAAACTGGTTTGCTTTGTCCTTCAAGCAGTTCCTGCTTTCATCTAACATTCAGAGCCATTCTCCAACTGGAAACAATTCTTTATAAAAAAAGTAAAATTAAGATGTCAAAGACAGTTTCTGATACAAGTGAAAAGATCCTTTGAAAGACAATCCTTACAGATGTACCCTGCACAGAGCACTTGTCATTAGTAACATCATAAACTTGAAGCTGAAATTAGAAGCAGTTTTAACATACAAAAGGAATCCATAGATCAAACACTACAAAAGAGGAGAACATAATGTAGCTTTCAAACAGATGTAGATGGAGTTGACAGGGGAGAGGTTAACTTGGGTTAGAAACACAGGCTGTGGGGAAGAGAGATCAGGCCATGCACTCTTTTTTTGTGTGTGTGTTAATTTCTTCATCTTTTATTCTTTAAGTTTATTGTTTTCATTTAGATACTTTCTCTGTAACTTTCCTGTCCTCTAAAAATGTTAGTGCTGTGGGGAGAGGATGGGAAGGGGGAAGTATTGGTTGTACGAACACAATCTTTGCTAAACTCCGTATATGTAAAATTATTCAACTGAAATTCCAAAATTGCTTTCAAACATTTAAATAAGTGATTAGAGCCTGTGAGACTAATAAGAGATATTGCACCAGTTTTACTAAAGGAAGTATACAACTTACTTGAAACCAAATGG
Source organism: Acanthisitta chloris (assembly GCF_000695815.1). Taxonomy (NCBI): domain Eukaryota; kingdom Metazoa; phylum Chordata; class Aves; order Passeriformes; family Acanthisittidae; genus Acanthisitta; species Acanthisitta chloris. The sequence continues at coordinate 241,074 of NW_008679619.1, read as the reverse complement.
CAGAGTTGAGATTAGAGGAACAACCTCTCTTTGGAATAGGGGAGCTGGTAAAAATCGCTGGATTGTCAACAACATTTGGCTTTAATCTTCCTTTGGGATAGGAGAAATGTCCGAGAGCAATTCTCATTCTGCTCTGCAGATCAGATAATTTCTAAGTCGTGCTACAATTTTTACCTTTAAGGTCTGGGGAAGGATATCCCCAATTCTCATTTTCTCCAGTAATGAGATATCTCTCCTAGGGATTACAGATCTTTGGCCTAAATGTTCAAAAATGTTCTTTTCATTCTGGAATGGAACTTTTACCATGTTTACAAGATCTTTTTGCCACCCCAACAGTCTACCTGCTGCCAATATTTGCCTTTGACTAATCCTGAGGTTACAATCAAGAAGCATCTGTAGCAGTCAGAAGGTTGGGCCCCATCTTCATCCACACCAATTACAAAATTTCTCCATGCAAAAAAAAAGCAAGGACAGGGGCAAAAGCTTCAAGGTGAAAAAGAACAGTAAGGTGAGAAGTAGTTATAAACTTATCCAAGGGAAAAAAGACAGACATTTATAGGGAAAATAGATACCTTCTCTGTTCCTGTAAAATGGCTTAGGTCCTGAATTTACAGTGACACATCTGCAGTTCAGGTCCTGTGTTGTTGGCTGCATAAGAATACTGAAACTCCTAGACTTGGGTGACATTAATGGAACTTCTAACCCAATAAAATGCAGGTATTTCTGAGGATTTTAGGAGGCACCCTTTACTGGGAAGCTGTGGAATGTATTGCATGCCGTTAAGTTTAACACTGGGTTTTAACTGAATTTCCTTGATGCCAGCTGAGTGAGTCAAATTCATTCTCCATGCCTTCTGCAATACTCACTTTAGGGCTCAAGCTGGGAACATAAACAGCCAAACACAGCAAAGAGAAAAGTGGAAAAACAATGTAAAATAATGGATAACTGCAAATTGAAAGTAGCATTTAAGTACTACAGAAATAATTGTACGGGTCTCTTTCCTAAAACTTGTTTGCTAATTACCCACTTCTCTAAAGTTTTCACTGGTATCTTTTCTTCAGAACAGCTGTGCAGAATCTCACCCTCCACCTATTTGCAGGCTGGTTGTTGGCTGTGTCATCACACATGGCAGCAAACCCACTTGCCACGTGCCAACAGCTGTGCTTTGTGTGCTGCCATGACCAGTCCATCTGCCACCACCATCCATGCCAGTACAAAGGGCTTCATTATACAGGGCTGAATAAAAAGCCAGAGGAAGGAAATACCTCTGGCAGCAAAACATTCCTCCTTTCAGTGCTCCTCTTTGCTTCCTTCTTTTCATCAGTGTTCAGTTCTCCATCTGTTCTCCAGGGGTGCTATGGCAAACACCAGTAAAAATGAACACAGTGCAACATAAGGGAAACCACCACCAAAAAGGCATTCTTGGGTCATTTCTACTCTTGCCCTGAGGGAGGAAGGCAAGCAGATGCATTCATTAGTCTTAAGGTCTAAATGAAGGTACACTGCAAGAAACATGGGGAGAGTTTGAGTCATATCCTATTCTCCCAGAGCTGGAACACAACTATTTTTCTCTCCCCCAAACTCAGAGAGAGAGAGAGAGAGAGAGAGAGGGGGCACTAATATAGTTTGCATAACCTCATGGAACAGCTTGGTTAAGGAAGGACTGTTGTGTAATGTGGGAGACAACACAAGCTCTCTGAGCAGATTGCAAAAGCAAGAGTCTAAGGACTCACCAGTAGAATTCCCACCAAGGACTGAACTACCATACAAAGTATAAATCATTTTGAACAGATCAGAAGTTTTAGACTTCAATGGTTGTTTCATTGAGAGATTGAAATATTTCAAACAAATTGAAATTGGAATGGTCTGAAGTTTTGTCAGGGAGATGTAGGTGGATATTAGAAAATAGTTCTTCTCCCAGGGGGTGTTTGGGCACTGGAACAGCTCCCCAGAGAAGTGATCACAGCACCAACCCTGACAGAGTTCAAGAGGTGTTCTTCCAATCCAACTCTGATTATTCTGTGAGTCTGTGAAATATTCTGGGGTAATACAAAGGGGAATAAAAATCAGATTTTTTCAGAATATGCAAATTTAATTAACTGAAATCTATTTCAATGGAAAATTTCTGAGTGTTGCCACCTAGTCTGGAACAATACACACAAACCCTCCCCTGCTGCCACTATCAAGCTCATGCCAACTACATTTTAACTCTGATTATTCTGTGAGTCTGTGAAATATTCTGGGGTAATACAAAGGGGAATAAAAATCAGATTTTTTCAGAATATGCAAATTTAATTAACTGAAATCTATTTCAATGGAAAATTTCTGAGTGTTGCCACCTAGTCTGGAACAATACACACAAACCCTCCCCTGCTGCCACTATCAAGCTCATGCCAACTACATTTTGTGCAAAAGGGTGCAGGAAGCAAGAGTCCTGGTCAAACTGTCTTCCACTTCCCAGGGCCCAGAGCTAGGCAGCCAAACCTTTCTTCCACTGTCCCATACCATACCTCAGGATAGGACTGTGGAGCAGGAAGTGAAAAGAAATAGTCATCTAGCTCTCAGCTGACAGTCCTAAGCACAAGCAAATCTCTACTTCTAAGACTGGTAGTCTCTAAACAGAGACTAATCCATAATCTCCCTATGAAAAATGCTCTTTTTACTCCCCCATTAGTAGGACTAGTGTGAGTCAATAGACAAATGTATTCTCTTTTCGAGGAAGACATGACAAATGTCGTTTCATCTTTATGTTGCAGATTGCCCCACTTCAAGGAACCAGTTTTGGTTTTAAGCTAACTGAAACAAAACATCAACATTCCCCTTAGAAATCAAGGCTCCCTTGTACTTGCTGGAGTAGAGCAAATATGGATTGAGATACAAGCTTAAAGGTTCACAAATCACTTCAGTACCTGACAGTTAAGATATCTACGGCTGAGGTCAATATAGCACAGCCTGCTGAAAACTGAAAAACTAGAAAGCTATTGCAATTTATAATGATTAAGGATCTGACTCATTCATTCCAGTTCTTCTTTTCTTCTCACTAATGGAAAGCCAGAAGCTGCCTTGTGAAAACAAAGATAGGCATGCAAGTGTAATTGAAGAAATGGACCCCTAGTTTTTGGTAAATACCGATCCTTTCTTCTCTACATGCATTGGCTGAAGTACTGCAAGTTGGCAGTCAGGAAGTGAGTTCTTTTTGCAGTTACAGCTGGATAAATTCAATGCTTGGGATAAATTGGCCTCGAGCAAACTTTAAAAAAAAATGTACTTCCTTGCTAAGTGATCCCAAGAGACATATATCTCTATAAAACAGTTAAAGGGAAGCTGCTGACTTGCACTCAGTGGGTTCAACAGTTTGAAAATGATTAATTTTGTTTTAAATCTTACAGACCCACTTACATAACAGACAGCAAGGAGAGAATTTTTTTTTTTAGACACTTCCTGTTTGGAAGCTTAAGAGATGGAATCAGTGGTACATTACAATGAAATTTTAATTCTCAGAAGTTTGGCACTGTGATAAATTTCACTGAGTTGCTTTGCCAGTGCACTCTGTCTTCCATAGACTCAACTTCACACCCAGCCTTGAGCTCCAGTTCATTCAGTTTGGAGCTTGCTTCTCTACGAGGTGCTCTGTTGTGGAACTGCCCAAAGAGAGAACAGTCATTTGCCGTGGATAAAGACCTCATGGTAGCTTTCCCCATGCAGCTGTTTAAGCCCTCCTATGGTCACAGGGGAGAGCGACTTGCGTGCCTCTGATTTTGAGGGCTGATTGCTCTCAGGAGAAGCTCCTGCAGCAGGAAGTGAAATCCACAGCAGGCTCTTCATCCTGACAGAGTAGCATTGCATGCACCCTCACTCTCCTCTACATGGAAAAGCAGTGGGACAGCTAGTGCAGTAAACAGCTCCAATAGCACTGTGCCAGCACATGGCTCCTTTTTGCCAACTGCATTCCCAGATGGCCATTAGCACCCAGCTTGTATACTTTCAGAGGCTCAGAGAGCAGCACCTGCACTCATGCCAGATCCCTATAGGCTAACTGCAACCATACCATGCTCACTTCAGCTCTTCCAGCATGTTTGTTCAGATATGGAGCAAACTTAATTTTCAGTCCTTAATTACAGTGGCTAAACAAATGCCACGTTCATTCTATTTGATTCCAGAGGTAAGAAAACTCACTTCTGTATGCATTTTATACTTGTTTTTTATATTTATTCGGTAGGATTCTCAGCTGAGATAAACCAGAGTGGGTTTAGAGGTGCTGTGATTTATGGCAAAAGAATCCTCTGAGATAGAAGCTTTAGAATAAAATGCAGCACAGAAGGGACAGGGATTCTTCCTAGTCTCTGATTTAGCCCTCATACCTAAAACAAAATTATGTGGAAGCAATTCAGGAGAAAGCACTGTTTTAATAGTAAGGGCTAGAGATTAAGTATACTATTAACTACAAACTCTCTGCATGTTCTTTTGGCACCTACTGTGCTATTCACAGTCACTCTGTCTATTTAGGACAAAGCTCTCCCTGGGGACTTCTCCCAAGAGTAAATAGAGTTACTTCAAGAATTAACATAAACTGCTGGAGGTATATCACACGTTATGGGAATTGCAGTTTTCCCTCAGGTATGAATCAGGGAGACAAAGCCAAGGGCTGCAGTAAGAGTGGGACTGGAAAGGGGCTGACCATGAAGAAGGTAGGATGCCAAAAACATTTGTCTCTGGAGAAGTTTTTCCTCCAGACCATCTCTGGGGTTCCTGGACTCAGCATCAGGTGAAGTGGTTGTCTGGGGTTGAAACTGGGATAGAGACAAAGCAGAAGGTCTTCTCCCAAGCAACTGGCAGTAGGACAAGAGGGCATAGACTCAAGCTCTGCCAGGGGAGGTTTAGGTTGGATATTAGGAAGAGATTTTTTACAGAGAGAGTGATCAGGCATTGGAATGGGCTGCCCAGGGAGGTGGTGGATTCCCCATCCCTGCAGGTTTTCAAAATGAGACTGGATGTGGCACTTAGTGCCATGGTCTAGTAACAATGATAGGGTTGGTCTTGATGACCTTTGAGGTCTCTTCCAACCCAGCTGATTCTGTGATTCTGGAGTGATGGAAAGGGACTATCAACCCTGATGTTAAACTTTGGGTAACTTAAATGAAAAGGTAAAAAATGCATATTCCCTCTTAGGCCATTCCAGAAGGACTAAACCTGAAGAAAGGACGTGGGTAGGGTTTGATCTGGAAGGAAGGTACAACTTTCTGCACATAAGCAGAGTTGAGCAATTCATGTACACTTCCCAGATTGATGGGAGTAAAGAAAAATAGCCCGTTATATTAATAAGGAGAGGCAGGTAACCAGAGGGACTGAGAGAATCACACCTACTCACCTGCAAGGAAGGACAATTTTGTGCTAAAGCAGGAACTAAATACAATTGTTGACCTCCATAAGAGATGGAAATAGAATAAGTCAAGTGGATCTGATTGTAGCTTCACAATCTATATAAAGAGAAGCCAATTTTTCTTTGAATAACATGCTTATATTTAGGATCCTAAATCTGTATTTGGAAACCTAAGGAACTGACCTGATTTTCTGAAGTGTTCAGTACCCAGTGAATGAGTGGAAACATTTTTAAGTGGCTTCTGGAGAAACTGCTGGATTCAAGAGTTTTGAATGAGGAGAAGGAAATCAAAGTTTCATTCTATTTCTTAACGTTTGGCTTACAAATCTAAGACTTGCATTTTCAGAATTCAACACTGGGCCACAATATCTGGTTTTGGTTTAACTAGTGTGCTGCTAGAACTACTAAGTGTTTGTTTGGATTTTTTAAAAGCTTTAGACTCTTTTGCTATGATTTAAGTAAGGATATTTAACACCAAGTAAACACAGACCCTATTTGCTGCCATGCTAGTTTGAAATCTGAATACAATAATCCCTACAGCAAAAGCAAAGCTGTATTTTTAAAAAAAAGCCATAGTAATGCCGTATGAAAGCCAGGAGTAAACTACATTTGGGAATCTTCACATTATGTGAAAGGTAAATTTCTGGTATCAGTTGAGTTAAAAAAAAGAAGAGTTCTAACAATTAAGTAAACTGTAGAGTCCTCTGTTTTCCCCAAAAATGGCCTTTCCTCAGCAGGTGCTAAACTCTTTTGAGGTCACACTCTTTGGTGTCTTAGAAGGGCCCTGGTATCAGTTTCTCTTCCATTCAGAGACTTTCTTACATCCTCTCGAGACCACAGGACTGCATAAACCTATGTGGAAAAGAGACTGTATAAACCTATGGCCCAACCAATCCATACCAAAACACAAGTATACATCCTGAGTTACTGCTGTATTATTCCCTCTCATGGCACAATAGCATGAAAATACCGGAGTTCACACAATATTTTCAAGTATAAACATTTTTAAAGTGTTGCTGCCTTTCTTTCGAAGTTCTGAAAACTGGGAGAACGGAAGCATGTTCTCCCTGCATTCTTGTTTTTATTTCACCATGACCATTTCAAAGTTTTAGTGTAATTCATAATTTAATTAAGTTTTGGATGAAATCCCACCAAGAAAGTCTGAATACAATCCTCTCCACATGCTCTTCACAGAAGCATTGGGGTCTACAAATCTCATAGACCTGCCTGATAAGTGAGTTGCACATAAAAGCCACTTCTTAGAAGCACACACTCTAAATTAGGTACTTTTCTGCAGAGATAGGTTTTACAGTTTAGTGTACTCTTCATAATACAAAATACTCACAAGCACAGGGTACCATTATCACCAGTCAGGAACCAAAGCTCATTTAAAAAAACCAGACGATTGGAGATTTGCTTTTCTCAATGCAGAAATGCAACTACCCAAAACAAGAAAAATGTCAAGACTATTATTTTCAGCATAGAAATGTCTACAGGCCCCAAAAGCAATGTTGGCAACCCTTTATTATAGGCTCTGCACAAATACCAGCTAGGGGTTGTAATTACCAGCAGTCATTACATTTGTAAACAGACAGACAAAAGGCAAAAAGTAGAGCAGAACAGAGATAGACCATCAGACAAGACCAGTGAGGAATTAAACAGACCTCCCAGGTCATCGCTCCTGCAACACCAGCAACTTTTAACAGGTCAGATTTACCCCTCAAATATACTTATGTCCTTTCTGCATTGTCTTAAAGTATTTGTGTGTGTGTGTGTATGAAGTGCTTTCAACAACTGTAACAAAAGCAAAGAAAGACAACTGATTTTTCTACATTAAAGCCCTCTTTATTTCTGAGGTCTTATCACCTGTTTCCAAATTTCCTATTGACCATGGATTGCAACTGTGCCCAGGAAACAAGTTTCCAGACTCTTCTATAATTCAGTGGCATATGGACAGCGAATTCAGGCTTTCTGCTGTCTGAAAGCTTTTCTGTCACTCTGGGGCTGAATTTCAAGGGAAGATTTTTAAAGCACTGCAAGGAATATAGTCACTTTGCACTATTTTCAGTAGAAAACACAAAAATCAAAGCCTGCAACCCCTCAAAGAGCTTAGGCCAGACTTTCCTTCTAATCCTGACCAATGCTTGCTTGTACAGAGTCTTTGAGTAAACTTGTCAAACACGAATCTATACTAGACTGACTCTTCATAAACACATGCAAAAAACCCAGATGACTTGTAAAAGATTGAGCTTTGCTTCTTTTTATTTAGTCAACACAGTTTTCCCTTAAAACAGCACTAGAAGGTATATATGATCATGATATCTACAAAGCAGTTTATTTATAAGACCAGTAGTTCAGTGACCACAGAGAGCTAGAACAAAACTATGCGTTCTAAGGTAAACACACATGCTGTCTGGACAGCACAACTATTTTTCAGTTGTAAAGCTCCTTAAGAATGTGATAGCTCCAGTATTGGAGCTTTCAGGCAGTGCAAAGCAGTGATTTAATACAAAAGCTATTAACAAAATTCATGTTCTTAGGACAGACATCAGACTTCGAGAGGACTAGAGGAAATGGTCATAAACTGAGATGGGAGATTCACATTAGATGTTAGGAAAAACGTTTTCACTGTCAGGGTGTTCAGGCACTGGAATAGATTGCCCAGGGAGATGGTGGAGTCACCATCCCTGGAAGTGTTTAAGAGGTGTCTGGATCTGGCGCTGGAAGGTATGGTTTAGGGTTTAGGGGTTACAGCAGTGACAGGTTAATGGTTGGACTTGATGATCTGAGAGGTCTCCTCCGACCTTAATGATTCTATGATGAAGTTTCACCATTAGAATTTAGGTCCCAGCTGTGACTGGAAGTTTCTTCCCTGGGAATCATCCAACTCATAATTCAGCAGTGACTGCAGTTTCTGCAGGCAGGCAAGTAGCAAGTAGTTCCCCACTGCTGCCCCTGCAGACAGCTGAATGCCCTGTCCCTCCCTAAAACTGCACTTCTTAGCAGACCACATTGACCATCAGGGGCTGATGCATCTCCAAATGTCTGAGAGCACTGGAGGAGAGGCTCGAAAATGAAGAAGAATAAGAAGGAAGCTTTAACTCCTTGGTTTAAAGGTGTTTCCTAATGCCATCCACCAAAGTATGGTACAGCCCAAACCACTTCTGTCTCCAGGATTAACAGTATGTCCTGCAGAAGTGAAGTGGTCTTGTGGCTGTCAGTAAGTCACACACACAAAGCCCAGAGGAAATGCATCAGAAATAGACTGCTGTTTACAGAGCTTAGGCAGTACTGCTTTGTCCACTGAAATGCAGCAAAATTTTCCATTAAATTATTGACTGATCTAGAAGAGAGCCTACTACACAGGGAATAGATTTTGCTGTTCAAAGGTACAGAAGTTAAGTGACAACACTGCTTCACTGCAGAAACAACAAAGAAATGCCCAGGGTTGACCATCTTTCATTCCATTGCTCACATTAAATATCTAGTGAAAGGTATGGAAATAACCACTTTATAACCAGAAATCCAGTGAAACAATAATGATCTCGACTTCAAGAGTCAGCTGCCTGTAATTGTCCTTCATCTTGTATGTCAGCTATTTCCTGTCTTCTGAACTTAAGCCCACAAATCTCAGTGCAGAAGGAGGACCCATGTGATCTACAGAGGCATAGCTCCCCATGGCTGGAAACAGAGTTTAACATTCTCTGCACTGCCTTGGGGTACTTGGTGGTGTTTAATATGGTTCAGTAAGTCACAGTGTTTCAGATTCACAGTGAATCTTTGAACCAAGGGGAACTTCTCAGAGGCAAAACTGCTGCAGGATTAAAATCTGCCTGACTGAAGCAACACCATTCTCTCTTGATGGCACAGAATTCAGGTGGAAGGAGAAAAAGATGACACACAAAGTGATTTCCTCCTAAAGACTCTTCAGTACCATGACAGAGAAGTTGCAGAATAGGCAGCCAAGTTCTGTTTTCTGCTGGGGTATGTCTGCTCAGCCAGTTCTTTAGGGTAGAAATATGATTGGCAAAGTCTACGGAGGATCAGCTGACAACAGGACATTACTCAGGGGAATGCACAGATGTTACAAACACCTACGCCTCGTTCCAAAATTAACTTTTTATTAGCAAACATTTGCCGCTCTCAGGTCTGCCTTAGAACAACAGTCTGCTCTTCAATGCTCATCAGGAAAATGTTACCTATTAGTTCAGGTAATTTGATCATGGAAGATGCACGTATAATATTAACTGGAACCAATGGGTAGAGGAGAAGAGAAAGTGCTATTTAGCCATGTACTCAGCACCACTAATTACTTCTCCCTTGCTTCCTACCGCTGATCACAGTCATTTATTGCACACGGTATTGTGTTCTGGGTGGTTCAGATGTATCATTACGGTGATAAAGTCATTTCTGATTAAATTCTGGAGGCAGCTTTCCTGACAGATTTAGTATTCACTTATGATCCCAAGGTTTAGGTTTTCCTGTGCATTGCACTGTCTTCCGGGACATTTGGTCAGACTCTCATCTGATGTAAGTGAACCTGGCAGCACTGCGGGGAAGAGAATGATTTCCTTTTCCACCAGCTGAGTGTCTGGCACATACTTTCTTCTAATTAGTATTCATCTTTAGGTCTGTTGAATTTATGGGAGGGAGTTAGCTGTCCATGGAATTCCTAATTGTTTAGAAGCTCAATTTCTCTTTTAGCTTGCAACTCACTGGGAGCACCTTAATTATTAAAAAAATGAGACAATTATATCCATTGCCCTCTGTAAACAGACACTATTAAAACTAACTATGATCTAAATACGTGTTTGTAGTGCCCTTCACCCTCACACCGTTTAACAGCTAAAGAAATAAACACTGTGAATGAAACATTTTTACAACATCTTGAAGTGGGCATATATTTAAGGTGCCTGAGTTTGAGTAGCAGAGGTGCCACACATTTTTTTTGCTCCTATTGATTCCAGGTAGAGTTATCAGCACTTCCTAACAAACATGGTTATGCAAACAGCTCTCTAGACACCACCAACTGGAAAACATGGATGGTGTCTAGAGGACCTCCAACCCTCTGCTCATTCAGCAGGTTAAGAAAAAGTGAAACTTGTCTCATACATTTTGTCTTGAATGCATATTTTTGTCTTTCAAATGCATATTTTGGTTAAGTTCATGAAAATGCATTGGCCCGTGGCCTTGAAAGTGCCATTACATGCACCAAATAGAACACATTAAAAGTCACTTAAGAGGAAAAAGTAGAATATAATCCTCCAAGAAAATACAGATCTAGACAGCTTATGGGGTTAGAGAATCCTCTGTATGTACATGTGCTAAGTTACTAAGTTACGGATCAAAGGAGTTGCTTGAGTTAGATTTATCACTCAGTAAGAATTAGAACTCTATGCAGGAAATGAAAAGAAATAGTTAAAGAAATCACTGAGATAGTTTTCAATTATGCTCTCATACTCCAGAAGTCTAAACAAATTACTAAGGCAGTAACTGAGGGGATAGAAGTCCACTCAGTGCCTAATGCCCAGAAACATTTCTGAATGAAAACAAACTTATCTAAATAAAACATAACTTTTACATAATCCAGTCATTTCCAGGTCCTAGAAAATTCCAGCGAAATTTAGAGAAAATCTTTGTTTCATTTGCTAAAAGAAATATATAGCAATTTGGTAAACAAAAAAGTAACCAGTTCTGTAAAGATATCGAATATTTCCTATAAGCACTGAAATAATGCAGGAGTTAAAGTCCAGTTATTAAAAGTGACAGACCTCTAATCCCACAGATGTTCAGAGATATATAGCCTGCTCTTTTTTTCATTGCCCTCAGATCCCGTAGTCACTTGGGAATATTTAACATTTTTAAACCAGATAAACACACACAAAATACTGTAGACTTTCCAAACCACAGGGGGAAATCATTCATGAATGAAGAATGATGGAAACACTCAGGAATTCTGTCTGCTCTCTCCCAACTCCTGCCAACATTATCATGTATTATCTGATCTACAAAAATATTCTACATTTTCATTCTTTAGTCCATAGGCCATTTATTTTTCTTCCCAAATAAATACTTGTTTCAACTTCCACTTCTTTGAAGTCATTGTTTTCCCTCCCTTTTCTTTTTCACTTTCCTTTCTTTTCTTATTTTTCTCCCTTTAGCTCCCCCCATCAGAAGAAAAATAGTTTCAAAGCCCAAGGACTAGAGGGAAGAGTCATAAACTGAGACAGGAGAGATGTTAGGAAAAAACTTCTCTGTCAGGGTGTTCAGGCACTGGAATAGGTTGTCCAGGGAGGTGGTGGAGTCACCATCCCTGGAAGTGCATTGGATACCACTGCAAAATAGCACTAATTTACAAACTCTTTAAAAACAAATTCATTTGCTTGCAGTCAAAGGGCTCAAGATATATGCAACACAAATCTCAGTTCCATGACAAACCTCAGATGCTTCTTTAATCTTGGATACAATCACATACAGCCTCATGTGGAAAAAAAAAAAAGATAAGCTGTTAAAAAAAATGCACATTCACTGTGAGAAAATAAGTCTATGAAAAAAATTAGAAGGTAGTAGCTTCCATCCAGGATTACCTTCATAAAAATCAAGCTCTTGATTCACACAAGAAAATTGCAGCAATTTGAGATTTTCTTGTGTGAATGACAACTGAACTCTTTAATGTGTATTTTTTTCTGGGAGAAATAACTGCTGTACCTCATAGTTAGTACTGATTTAAGGATTTTGACTCTGGATGACTCCAAGGTGCTATATGTTTTTACAATAAAAAATTAATTAAGTGCAGTGTTTTTATAAACATAGTCACAGTCATGGTGAAGCTCCTGACCTGGTACAGGGTGCTCATTAAGGGCTCCTTAGCTGACAAATACCCATGTACATTAAGTCTTGCAATTCATATTTTATTTTGGTTAAAAAAAATGTGCACTTAATTGTATTGAATACTTCATAATAAGGTTTTCATTTGGTCTCTCTGGCCAAACTTTTACTTCGTGTGTCAGAATCAGAATGATTTGGGTTGAAATGAACCTTAAAGTTTGTCTAGTTCCAGTCCTCCTGCCATGGACACCTTCCACTAAACCAGGTTGCTCAGAGCTCCATCCAACCTGGCCTGGAACACTTCCAGGGATGCGGTAGCCACAATTTCTCTGGGCAACCTGTTCCAGTACCTCACTACCCTCACAGTAAAGAGGTTCTTCTTGGTATCTAATCTAAATCTACCCTCTTTTAGTTTAAAAATCCCTTGTCTCATCACTATGCTTTCTATTAGAGTCCCTCCTCATGTTTGCTGTAGGGTCCGTTTAGGTACTGGAAGGCTGTTCTAAGGTCTTCCTAGAGCCTTCTCTTCTCCAGGCTGAACAACCCCAACTGTCTCTGCCTGTCCTCAGAGGAGAGGTGCTTCAGCCCTCTGATCATCTTCGTGGCCCTCCTCTGGACTCATTCCTACAGGTCCATGTCCTTCTTGTGTTGAGGGCCTCAAAGCTGGATGCAGTACTCCAGGTGGAGTCTCACCAGAGTGGAGAAGAAGGGCAGAATCACCTCCCTCAACCTGCTGCCCACACTGCTTTGGATGTAGCCTAGGATACAGATGTCTTTCTCTTACCTTATGTGGCAAGGGAGGGACCAGAGTACACAAATCGCAGAATGGTTGAGGTTGGAAGGGACCTCTCTAGGTCATCTAGTTCAACCACCCTACTCAAGCAAGGTCACTTAGGGACAGTTTCCCAGGATCATATCCAGACAGCTTTTGAGTATCTCCAAGGTTAGAGACTTCACAACCTCTGTCAGCAACCTGATCACATACTCAGTCACCCTCTCAGTACAGAAGTGTTTCCTGTACAAAGGGAAGCTCTGTTATGTTTCAGTGTGTGCCCATTGCCTCTTGTCCTGTCACTGTGCACCCCTGACAAGAGCCTGGCTCCATCTTCTTTGTATACTCAACGAGGTCTAGAACACATGTCCTAAGAGGAAGGGCTGAGGAAATTGGGTTTGTTTAGCCTTGAGAAGAGGCTCAGGGGTGACTTCATGGCTCTCTCCAACTACCTGACAGGGGGTTGTAGAGAGGTGGGGGATGGTCTCTCCTGCCATGGCTGCAGGGAGAGGACTAGAGGGAATGGCCATAAGCTGAGACAGAGGAGAGTCAGATTAGATGTTAGGAGAAATGTTTTCCCTGTTCGGGTGTTCAGGCACTGGAATAGGTTGCCCAGGGAGGTGGTGGAGTCTGGATCTGACAGTGGAGGATGTGGTTTAGGGGTTACAGCAGAGTGGCAAGTTATTCAGATATTCATATACATTCATAATGTGTTCCCCCCAAGTCTTCTCTCCTCCAGGCTAAACAGTCCCCGTTCTCTCAGCCTTTACTCACATGAGATTAACTATTCCCTTAATCATTTTTAAGATGAGACATTCCACAACACAACATAAAATTTCTTTTGTTTTTCTTCTCCTTGTAAAACTGCTTAAAAGTCTCACCTGACCTAACTAAGCATGTAATTCAAAATGACAGCAGAATATTCCCTCTGAAAGATATGTAGCCTGCACTTCTGAGATGAGCAAGGAAATACACAAGTTCTCCAGAAAAAGAATTCCTTCAAAGCACTCCATAACAAATAGTCACATTTTGCATCTGTTTGTTTTTCCTCCCCTCACATTTAAAAGAGAACTTTTAAGCAGAAGGCATATACAATTTGTTAAATCTATGTTTTGGATACTTGCAATTAAACTATGAGGATATCTTTTTTCATTAAAGAATATTTGTTTTAATAGCCATAATCAACACAATCAAATATAATCAGTCTGTCAAGATAATAAGATTTTAGAATCATTTACAATAATTTTCTACCTTACCAGCTCACATCTATATGAAAATGATTGCACCCAGAAAAGATATGCAATTTTAAGGTTTCTACCTATGTTTCAATACTCTTATCTATTTTCATTTTTGTTCTTATGTGTCCTCACTCTCACCTCTCACACTCTGTTTTCACTTTTTGAGAGTTGTATTCTTGGTCTTTTCCTTCACTCTCTGCATTCTCCTCCTCTTTCTTCATATCTCTACCTTTATGCAAATAATTAGGATAATACATGGAAATTTTCCAAGAATCTGAAGCATCATAAACCTCATGAAAAGTGAGGGAAACAGGTTTGCTTCCCAATGTATTGTTTTGGATTTTCCCCCAAATCTGTGCACTAGCATTCCCCATTTATCTCCGTCCATGCCCAAGACATATCCCGCTATGTTGGCCAACTTCTCTGTTTTCATTTTATTCCAATATCCCTCCAGTGCCAGGTCCATCTGCAGGAGGTCATCTTAACATAAGATGCAAAATATACTATTATTATAGACAAATATTAATGCTACTATTGCAGCTTTGCTCTCCTGCATTTTGAGTGCTCTTAGAGGCAAAATATTCCAAGCAGGCACAAATTCTTACCACCTTACATCCACAGGGCATTTCCCAGACTCAAATAGGTTTCCATGGGTTTTGTAAGCAAAAAACCTGAACTCTAAACTTTGGTTAGCAGTGTGCTGGAACCCGTCTACATCAGGACAGATTCCTGGTTGCTCCTGTTCCCAAAAAGCCATGTCTACACGCCTTTCTGTAATGAAATAGATAGTTTATTATGATCTTGTGAACAGTTTCCTAGTATAGCTTATAAAATCTTGATTCAATTAGGATCAAAAATTATCTGTTTATAGTCATGGCTGAAAAGAGAAAGAAAGACCAAGACAATACAATATACAATATCCATTTCCCCCTCCTTGGAACCATTAGGTTTACTTCAAACACCAAATAGTCTTCAGGGCAGAAATGTATCTGGATACTCAGGAGCTTTCATAACAGAATGTTAAGGAGAAAAAGCCACTTGCTCTTGTGTAAATGATCATGACTGCTGAAGAAAGTAGACTGAAGAAAGTAGTAGGTTGATTTGTAAGCTGCAGGCAGCTCGTCTTCTGTCTTTACTGCAGTCTACAGACATTCAGCACAACATGTAGCTGTTTGCCTCACCTTCTGACGAAGACAATTCTATTCAGAACCACAGGATACAGAGCCATGGCAGGGCATAGTGTGCTGCTTTGGGCTGAAGTAGACGGGTTAAACCATGACAGTTTCATACTGGGATCACAAACACTATAGAAAAGGGAAAGGACAAGAAGGAGGTAATTGTATTCAAAGCCTATGCTGAAGACCAATGTAGTTGTTCTTCAAGGGAACACCACCATGTTTGTGACTTATCTGTTGGATCTACTTCTCATAAACACAGAGCTCCTAGAAGCAGTTCAAGAAACATAGGGAGTTTTATGGGGAGTTTGTTATTCTTTGTTATAATAGCCTTCTTTCCAAGTCATTCAATATGTAAAAAAAAAACAAACCATAAATGCTTGCAAACACACATATTGAATATTATTTATTGTCTCCTATAGTGAATGGGAAAGAAGAGTCTCATAGAAACTGGATGGAAAAAAACCAATGACAGCAGTTAAAAATCTTGGCTATAGTTCCCTTTTTGCTAGAAGGAGTGTTCTTTATGAAATTCTATTGCCAAGAGCAGACCTAAGCTTTTCTCTTCAACTGGTTTTAATTTGCAAGAGCATCTGTAGTGAAAGCTCAAAACGTTGGAAGGTAGAGAGGTCTGGACTGTGATTTTTGAGGTCTGATGATAATGTGTCATGAAAGTGTAACAAAAAAGCTTCAGATGTAAGAAACTTCTCAGTATGTAAATCACTTCCGTCTACAGGTAGTACATCCTTCCCCTAGCTCCTTCCCTGCTTTATCCTTTATCATCAACCCTGCTTACGACGTGACAACCCTGTTTAGAACCTATCTTTCTGCCAACATGACTGAGACATTTTATTGCAATTAGCTGCTGCATTTATTACTGACAGTATCTTCTCCAGACAGATGATCAATGCTTTATAAGCATAGCAAGACACAGTGAGATATGGACTATATCTAGATTTTAAGTCTGGTTAGGCCTGTCAAAAGGTAAGAAAATCAGAAGTGGTATGAATAATATTTTACCAATAAGTACTGGAGAAGACCAAGACACTGCCAGAAGGAAGCTTGTTGCAGAGCTGGGAAAAAACCTGTCAATCATTTGAGTCTTGGCCCAGCCCTTTGACTGTGTGTACTTACTTCATTAGAGGCTTTCGTGGGGAGAAGGATCTTGAAGTGAGGAGGAGGGTAGCATGGCAGATGACATTACACATTGTTCCTTGGGCCCTGAGCTAGGGTAATTTACAACATTACCTAATGACAGTTTTTCAGGATTTTTTTTCTAACTTGTTTGAGGTTTATTTTAAGAGACAAAAAGTATCAAGATGATATTACAGTACCCAAGGAGACTCAAAGGTATATAGCATCCAGTCAGAGTTCCTTTGAACAGGACAGCACAATAACAGACTGGATTGTATTCTTTGTAAAATACATCTCTTTCATGTATAGGAAGGGATGGAGATTTTTTTTTTTTTAAAGCCACAGGGACCTAGGCCTTTCAGACATTTTTCCGGCTCAGGACAACCTCAATGGAATAGCACAGATTCACATTTTAGACATGGTTGCACTTGGAATATGTCTTTGTTTCTGAGGTACATAGAAGCAGATGTGCAGACATAAACAGAAATACATCTCTACCTACTTTAAGGAAGCAAGATCTTGTCATCAAATCACAAAGCCAAGAATAAAATAATCTGGTTTTAGTTCCACTTAATTCTTTTCAGGTCATTTACATACTGCTGTCTTTAGACTTCCGACGTCTAAAAACATCTTCTGGGAATGGTACTTTCCTTGTGCCTCAGTTTCTTCCTTGAGCCACGTAATTTATGGGAAGAAGGGGACTTGAAGTTTGTTTTCTTGTTTAAAGAATTCGTTTCCATTGTTCTAGGGAGGTTTATGACCAAGGTCATTGCAGTCATTCTGGAGACAAAACAAGTAATTAACTTTATGTCCTCAGTCTGGCCAAATGGCTTGATATCAATAACTTGTCAAAACACAGCCTACCTCTAAGTATATTAGCAGTGACATCCACTCAAGGACTTACAAATATATTCTGAACCATAAGAATTAAACCTGCCACTTAAG
The DNA here is from genome assembly GCF_000695815.1 of Acanthisitta chloris. Taxonomy (NCBI): domain Eukaryota; kingdom Metazoa; phylum Chordata; class Aves; order Passeriformes; family Acanthisittidae; genus Acanthisitta; species Acanthisitta chloris. The sequence goes on along the minus strand of NW_008679619.1, from coordinate 223,602 downwards.
ATGAAAATTATCAATGCTATCTTGAATTCTTCATATTGCTCTAGAACACAAGACAAAAATTTGAAAATTGCATGTTTACTTTCAAACTCATTCTCTGTTGTCACCTAGACTGCCCGAGGTAGCACCTGGCTCCTAATTAGAAAGGTGTTTCAGTGTGGTCAGCACCAGTTTCACATTATATGTTAGGAAACATTTAGCAGAGTGTTAACTAGGTGCTGAAAGGTGAAATCACAGCGCTACTAAACCTGGTATTGAGCAGCAGTGCTCTCTTGAAGCAGGCAGAAGGGAAAGAAGTCTGACTGGGAACAGTGAGGGAAAGCAACGCTATGATTAGTAGCCGCAGGGGACTGGCAGGAAAGACCAGAGGGAAGTGAAGAAAGTGTAAGGATGGAAAGAGGATAAAAAATACAGGGCAAAATATGCTGACCACTATGTACTTAACCAAAGCCCAAATTCTAGAATAGAAAGAGGCAGCAGGGGGGAACAATCTTTTGTCCCCTACTCACTGGACACTGCAAAAATAGGAGAGCTTGACTGAGAATGAAATTTTACCACAAGTCTTCAGTTGTCAGCCAGTATAAGTCAATGCAGTGAAGCTTCCCTCAGACACACAGAACCCCCAAACCACCACAAATAATGCAGTCCCTTCATACCCCACCCCCAGCTTATATTATGAACTCCTCAAATCCATCTCAAAATGTTTGCTTCTGCGTAATTTCATTATGCAGATGTACTGGTGTCACTTAGAGATGCCCCATGCACTCTGTCACTATTAAAATTGCAATTCAAGAATGCTTAAGAAAATTAGGAAAACATAGTAAGAATGACAGTTTTGGTCATAAAAAGAAAACCTACAAGAGTAAATGCTGACTTTCATGTATTTGGTTTCATAGCAAAAGAACCATCCTAATTTTCTGTGTAAGAAACGTGCTTTTCAGTAAAGCCTTCAATTTTTAAAAAGCTTGGAAAAAAATACATTTTCTGAAGTTAAAAAAAGAGCTTTGAATTTTCCAAGTGGAATCAGATTTTAAAGAAAACCCACCTACTCTTGGTTTAATACTCTAGAATATATCTGTGCATTTATTAGTATCACGGAGGTAGACACCCCATTGCCAGGGAAGATGGCTTCACAATACAAATCGTGAATTTAAACCAGCACTAAAATGTAATTATAGCTAAAATAACTTGCACTGGGCTCTAATTAGCATACTGAAGTTTCTGCTTTATTATCAGCAACAACATTTTGGCCAAAAGCTGCAGAATTCCTAATTCTTTGTGTATGCCCAGCGTGACCATCCAGAGCAAAGTGAAGCAGAAATTTTTGCAGGTGCCATACATATCCCTCCTGTCAGTTGGGTGCCTTATCTTGCTGTATGTAAAATCCAGTTCACAGGTCTTGGTCTTGTACCACAGCAGCTTTATAAATGGGTTTCTAGTTCATGCGTGGAGTCCTCATAACAACTTTGTGATATCGGAAGGGCCTACAAGGAGCCAGAGAGGGACTCTGTGTTAGGAACTGCAATGATGGGACAATGGGTAATGTGTTCAGACTGAAAGAGGGAAAGTCTTTTTACTACAAGGGTGGTGAGACACTGGCACAGGTTGCCCAGGGAAGGGGTGGCAGCCCCAACCCTGGCAGTGTTCAGGACCAGGCTGGGTGAAGCCTTGAGCAACCTGATTCAGTGAGGAGGTGCCCCTGCCCATGACAGGGAGGGTTGGGACTAGATGATCTGTACCCCTTAAATTCCAACCCTTAAATTCTATGATTCTATGATCATTTTGGTGGAAGTGGAAGGGGCTGTCTGCAGCAATACTGGTCGATTTTCAATGAAGCCTGTAAGGTTGGCAACAATGTCTTTTTAAGAGAAGAATTTCGGTTTAGGTCCTTAGATTTAATGTGTCTTTATTGTTCTAATATGCCAGGCTCATTTTTCCATGTAAAAATAGTATCTATGCTTGCTTGGAAGCTGAGAATGCAAAACAATAGCTGAACCATTTGAGTCCTTGCATTACCTGAGCAGGCATCAGTTTTGGGAAAGCAACTGAATGTTCATATTACCCTGCAGGAGTTTTAGGCAACTGAATATGAAAATCTGCTCCTAAAATGAAACAGATCTGCTAATTTTGTGAAAAGAGTTACTATAAATATAGGAAAGAAGACTGTAAGTCCAAAATGTGTTCAGTAGATAAGCAATTGCTCAGTTGTTCTGCCCTTTATCAGTCTAAGGAAGCATTTAATACTGAGATGGAATATCAGAGAAGATTAGGTAGAACAAAGATAAACTTGAAGCCAATTAGAAATCATGCTTCATGTTATTCTTCTGGTTACAGCTGTTTTGAAATACTGCTATAGAGATGATCCCCCTGCAAAACTGGCTTTTGAAAACATTCTAAATCCTGTAAAATGTATTAGTCTGTGACGTTCATATGAATAGCACAGACCAATGAAAGCAATTACTTTCCTCTCTTTGTTCCGATTTGTTATCTCAGTTTGATGTGGATAGCCTATGCCCAATATCTATCTGTGATATTTTTATGGGTTGATTTAAGGTTTATTTATTTTAAATTATTTGATCTATTTTGGGGCTTCAGCTAATGGAAAATTGAAGACAACTGAACAACTTCGCTACATAGGAAAGAAATATAACTCCCTTCAATTATCTTTCAGGAACACCAGATTTGGAGGTCTTTGTTAAGCTAGTTGTTAGAATAAATAAAAAAATAATAGGGATGGGAAGGAAATGGGAGGAAAAACATTTTTCTGAAGTGCTGCAAAATCTGCTACTATAAGCAATCTGCACAAAAGTCAGAGGAGAAGGGGAAAATGCTGCATATCATAATGGAGATAGATTTGTAAAAATGGGCAGAACTGCAGCAGAAAACCTGGCTGCAGAATTCCTGAGACAATCCAGAGGATATCCTGCCTGTTTTGGTTGTTCGTACATTGATTAAATGTAATTAAGAAGAAAGAGGCTCTTCTTTCTATCCTGAAGATGCAACACAAACAGTAGCAGTGTTTGGATGTGGGGGAATGAGGGGGAATGGCACCACAGCTCCTGTGCTTTGCAGTAGGAGGATGCTCTCAGAGCCTTTTTGAAACCATGGCCAACCCCAGGCTGCCCCACAGCACACTGCTATACCTCTGTATGGATGCTCGAAGTGCCCAGGAGTCCTGCTAATGTAACCCTGTTCCCTGAGGATATTAGCAAGCTCTGCCATGCCATCCCAGCAGGGCTGGGGAGGAGAGACAAATTAAGTATGCCCAGTCCCACTTCACAGTGATGAGGACACACAAGCTACCCCAGAGGCTGCTAACCTGAGAGCTGGGTTTGGCTTCCCATACCACAGCAACAAGACCTCTCTTCTTTGGGAACCTAGAAAAGCCTTGGAAAGCTCACTGGCCATATTTTGAAAAAATAGAAGCAAGAACCATTTGCTAATAAGCAAAAGTATAAGGAGTTGAGAAGAGAGGACTGTGATAGGGAAGGACCTGGAAGAAGTCAAGCAAAAAACAAGCTCAGGGGTAGCTCTCAGAAGTCTCAGACCCCAAAGGCTCCTGACTCTTGCTCCTTATTTTCTTCACCCTTCTAAAGCAGCCACACTGGCTATAATTTGGATGTTAATTTTTTCTTTCAACATACAGTTTGTTAAGAAAGAGGAAAAAAAAGGGAGAAAACATTTTGTTTAAAAGGGCTTCTGCCTGCATTCTCCTTGAGGAAGACAACATGCCTAAGAGATTACTGCCATCATTGACTAGTACTTCATAAATACAAATAAATCAGTGACCTAAAGCCACGCTTGCTCAGCACAGAGTCCCAAGCCTTGCTGCCAGTTTTTAAAACAGAAAGATTTGATCCAAAAGCCCAAAAGGCTTTGGATCATACCCTAAGCCTGCAACATATCTTATGCCCCTGGCTCTTTGAAACAACATGTGAGGGGCAAGGCTTCCAACTGCCCTGGATCAAAACTCAAACAAATGGCAGCAAGGGAAGGGGCAGGCCAGGACAGGAAAATCTGACAGATGCAAGCCAGTTGGGAGTGCTGTTCTCCATGGACATGACCAAGGGGACAGGAAAGAAGGAGGCATGATCAGGGAGGAAGAGAGGAGAGCATGCCGGCATTAAAAATAAATAGCTGTGTCGCATATTATGTACAGGGCTTAAAGATAAGTGTTTGCTGCTGACAGGGGTTTTATGGAGGTTTTTTGTTGTGGCTTTTTTTTCCCCCTTTTAATGCATACATCACATTACCCTAAAGTGACAACTCTAGTCAACCGTTATGCCAGAGCGGGAACCCTGCAGATCCCCTTCTGTGTATTCTGCTTGCCTGGGCACCCTGACACTTCCTTCGTGACAGCTCTGGAGACCTTAGGACATGCTCTCTCCCTAATGCATGCACAAACTCCCAGTAATGCTGATCATCAGCTCCCCAGGCGAATCAAGCTTCCCCCACACCCTGCTCTTTCCTTTTTTGTCCACAGCAGGTATCCTTTCATGGGAAATTGGAATCCCATGTTGCTAAGTCACTCAGTCTTTCACTACATGCTGGAGAGGATGTCTGATGTTTCTGTCTGCTGGTGCTATTCCCGGCCCAGTTTTCTCACAGAACCTTTAGAAAATTACATCCAAGGAGTAGCTGTTCATAGTCTGCCACAGAAGGCAAGAGCAGATATAGAGGAATAAAATGCATGACTGGATTCTCACATCAGATTCCAGTCGTTATTTCGAAACACCTGAATGCATCTATTTGCATCTTGCAAAGTTGATAGAGTCAGATTTTGCAAGGAATCTTCAGAAATCACAAGTCCCATCACATTTACCTGTGAAAAGTGCTTGGTTCCTAATCCACTTTAGTTCACTTACAAAAAATCCCAGCTAACACCCTCAAATCTTTTATTCTATTTCTAGGGCTGTCATCACCTGTAAATTTGGACAAAACCAGAATTTTCTGAATGACTCATCCCTAACAACAGGGAGCAGCAAAAACTGAGCTTTTACTGCAGGAGTAAAGCTAAGAGTACCCCCTAGTGTTCTGGGTGCAGCCTTAAAATTTGGCCAAAGTCTGAAACCAGAGACAAGCTCATTTGAGAATACAGCCTTGAGTTGCTTGGCATCCATCATTTCTCTCCAGTAAAGGACACTTGTTGCAGGGTGATTATCTGAATGTGCCTCCAAACCATCCTGTTACCACAGCTTGGTGTGTCACCACTTGCACGTAGAGTCATTAGTAACCACCTTTATGATTTAAATATACTCAAGTGTATTTATACCAATGAACCCTTCTTTGCATTCGCAATGGGTTAAGGGTGCTCCCCGTCACTTAGAGCTGCTCAGATGACAAGCAGAAGTCATTAGAGTTTTGGTAACTCAACAGCATTTGATGCTCTATGGATCTCCTGTGAGAGTTGTGTCTTAATTAAACTGTCAAGTGCTTCAATATCCACAGAGAGAAGGTGCAGTATAATGCAAGAAAAGGTTATTTATAACTCTCCCTCCTTTCTGCAGACAAAGCCACGCTACCTCACATTAAATCCTATTTTAATGACTGCAGAGTTAAAAAAACAGTGTAACTTCTCTTAACTGAATCCATTCCAGGAACTTGTTTCTCGCCCTGCCAGGTCAGGAAACCAGCAGGTTTTGCCATTAACCTCCTGCTGTGTGAGCATAGCAAATCTTTTCACTTTTCTGGGCTTCACTTCCAACTCATCTCTCTAGAGATGTTCCTCCTGTCAGGGCGTATCACAATGTGCATTTACTAAGTAGCAGTAATTATTTTGTCAATAACAAAGGAAATTTGCTGTTAATCATAACAACAGTCTTAATATACTTTGTCTTCCTTGCTTTTCTGGAATAGCAACAACTGGAAGGCAAGTTGAACTTAAATCCAGGGAGACGTGTGGAGTGCAGCACCCAGCATTATGTATGTAGATGATAACATGCTTGAGCAGCCTGGCCAATACAGTACTTGCAGTAGCCCATCCATCAAGACCTAAGTTATAGCAGATGATGCAAATTTAATGATTAAATATAAAAGCTTGACATTCCAGCTCATAGCAGCGGCTTACGGAGGGAGCGGAGAAGGGGAGTCATGAAAGCCTGTCACCTAAACTTCATCTTACGCTGGAAAAGTATCTTGCTGGAGCAAGGCAAGCGCATGAATAATGCAGCAGTGCCAGCTGAGGGTAACGGCTGGTTTGTGAAAGCAATTCTGACTGCAAGGGTCCAGGAAATGGAATCTCAACAGGATAAGCCACACTTACAAGCTCCTGCTAAGATGACTCCTTCAGCAAGCCAGAAAATAACTTACAAACAGGTCACAGTTTGCACTTCGGCACCACACTTAATACATGCTCAAAGTGCCCAGTCTGGAGGGAGATATGCTGTAATTATGGAGACAGTGCAACTTGTGCAGGTCAGGCCCCAAAACATCCCTTGTGGGTCCTTCAGAGCTTCTAGTTTTGCAGGGCAGGACTTTAACACAAAGCTCAGAGTGGGTTTTATTGTGTACATTCAGTACGTTCTGTGATTTCTGTGATTACAGATTTTTGGCATGTTTATTTTTTCCCCAAGAGATCGTTTAGCAATTTTTCTGTGATTTAAATTGGTCCAAAACATTTTGCTAGTAAGTTATCTGGTTGCCTGTACTTAGAGTCTAAGTGCAGCTCTGTGGTGTTAAAACCAGGAACTGAAATGAAATGCAAGACTGTCCAAAGCAACAGAAGATGAGCTTGTTTCTCTTGGGTTTCCCTTGATCCAGAGTTCAGTGTTGCCCCTCACGTGTTTCCTTTTCCTGGTCTGTCACATAAGGTAACTATTCTTATCCAGCAATCTCAGGAGTAAATTGTGAGGATCAGTTTGTCAACACTCACTTAAGTCCATGTGAATTGCTTTAAGCATAGGACACAACAAAATGCTGAGCAGCTTCTCTGCCCTTACAATGTCTTGCCAATCTATAAAGATGGAGAAAAGATGAAAGCCCTATCGGTTTGTAGTTTTAATGCACTGCGTATGGGTTGTTCTCACCTACCATAACACACAAAAGCTCTTGGAAAAATAAAGTCTCTATCCCTAAACATCCTCAAATATAACTAACCACTCCATCATACATAAATGGCCTGCTGTGGGTGCTCCCTATTATAATCAAACACAGAAAAATGAGGAGGAAAGGAAAATCAGTACATACACAGACCACCTCTCTCCAGAGTTCCCAGGTGGAAGTGTCCTTAATGTAGGTTTCTCTTTCAAGCTGAATTATATTTTATTACTCCACTATTTAGTGAGCTTACTTCCCACCTTAACTGACCTGCTCTCTAATTTATACATGAAGAGGGTTGGGGGTTTTGTATTGCTATGCATGCTCTAGCTTAGCAGCACAGAACAACTTTTCAAGGAATAATCTGAGTGTGCTCCGTGGGCCACTAGGTATACATATCACTGTGCTTGAATGTTTATGTCACTGCTCAGAATTACACAGCCCTGAGCAAAACACAGTCCAGCCACGGTTTGTTTTCCTGTCAGGAAGCTGAACTGAGAACAAACATTAGAGTCACATAAAAAGATAATGCACCTTTTCTAGCCATAATAACAACAAACAAGCAAATGGAATATGTTCCCAACACTTATTTACACTCCAATTCCCTTGTCTATGACCACTGCTCCAGAATACATTCAGATACAGACCACCCTTCTCTGCTGCCCTCCTGCCACACACTGCACAGAAAGCACCACTTGGATTCCACACTGAGCCCCTCTAGCTCTCAGTGACTCCCATGCCAAACTCCATACTGCTGCAAATTCCACTGTGGCTTCAAGGAACATTAAGGAGAGAACATTTTTGTCAAATGTAGTCATACAACAATTTAGCCAATGCAGAACTTCTCACATCATTGTGTGACATTGATTTGCAGCAACACTACCTGCAAACGTGCGGGATGCTGGGAGAGGGTGGATGGTGTGAGACAGAAGGCATTTGAAGTGAGAAGTTGTGGATCGAGGGTAGCTGGTTGAACCTCTATGTTGAGAGATGGTGTTTGGGAGGTCTCAGGACTTCTGAGGGGTTCCACTGTCAAATACTAATTTTTGTGCATACAATTGCAGCAGTTCTGGTCCTGTTCCAATGACCTCTCCACACCATTACCAATTCTAATTTAACATGGATTAACAAGGGTGCAGCACACCAGGAAAACACATGACTTCTCTGGGTAACAGCTAGGAGGGTTGACTTACCTCAGACTCAGTGGAAGATCAGCGTAGATTGTTCTTCTGATGCTTCACTAATGAAATGGGATACATGAGATCAGGAAGAGCTATTAAGCTTAGATATTTCTCCTAGTTTATCATGATGATTGGTACACAGGCAACATATTAGCTATGGAGTTTCTGCCTTCTGGTACCTGCTGTCAAATGCCCCAGTTTGGCTGGTGTCAAACTAATGCCAGCTGTAACCTAATCAAGAAAAAGGCCTTGGACTTCGCATGCATAACCAAAACCTGCCTGAATGACACTATAGACCTGCTGTTGCAGCATTTGTTCTCTCAAGGGTATTATAGTTCAGCATAAAACGGAGGACAAGAGAGGAAGATGCAGGTATCTTTGTTGCACAGACCTATGAACACATGAAATCCAGTATTTTTAAGATGAAGTCAACAATGCTACATGAATGGTGAAGTGGGAATTGGCTAGCAAGTATCATATATGGATCTTTGCTTTAAATCTGCCTCTCCCTCTCCCTGCAAAAAAAAATCAACAACTGCCAACTCCCCACCTTCCTCCCACCAGGAACTGGCTGCTTTCCACCATCACTGGCTTTACCCAGTCCTGAGCGTGCCCAGGAATTTCACTGCCTGCCTCACTGACGATACTTCTCGGCAATCCCTCATAAATATGGGACATCATGTTCTGCCCTCATGAGACCCACAGCATGAGTCAGGAATCTAGTTTAAAAGGATAGGTATTCCCTGACCGTGAAGGGCCAGTATTTCTGGCTATGTATATTTCATTGCATGTTCCCTGGCAAAATAAGGCAGGGGAGGGGGGATGAAACCAGGACTTACTTGATATTCCAGTCCTCAGGCCTTGTAAAACCAAATATTTGACAGCTAATCTTCTGAAGCAAGGGAACTAACCAAGCTGCTACGTTTGGGTTGTGGTTTAGGATACTTCTGTAACCTTTTGCTGTCCTACCCAAAAGAATGACAAACGACATCCACTAGTTCTGTTCTCATAGGATGCCAAATATCCATTTTAACAGATAGATGTGAGGTCTCCAGAGGTCTATGCCACATTTGCGGATGTAAGAGCTTTGTCTCTAGTACTGAGCACAGGTTTCCTAGATGAGTTGCCCAACATTTTCACTCATCATCATGCCCTCAGTGCATTATACAAAGAATGTCTCCCCATCTTGCCAGCAACATGCATTTTTGGGATCACTTCAACAGCTGCTTCAAAATGTAGTTAATTGATTACAGGTAGAAAGGATAAATTTGCCATGCACTGCAAATTCAATGTCAAACACATAACAAGAAACTCAGAAAGGGAAAAACTATAGTCTGAGTTGTTATGATCGAGTCTGGCTCAATAATGAAAGGTTCACAACTGTTCTAATGACTGCAAACAGCTTTGGACAGAGCACACAATTCACTGCTCCATGCACATCAGAAGTCGAATTTTCTACCCACTGAAACAAGCCACAAATTATCTACCAGCTTCAAAAAACAGCATGATTGTGGCTTAGGTGGATGTTTTCTCTGAAAGGAGAAAAATATGACAAGAATAATAGTCTTGCAGTTAAAGCACTGTACTCCAAGGACTTACTTGTAGTTCCTGAGTCTGCAAGAAGCTTCTTATTTCACTCAGGCAGGTCACTTCAGAGTAAAGCAATTTCCCCTGGGATGTGGCTAAAAAATATATACCAACAAGTTTCAAAATTCATGACATACATGGGTTTCTTGTTTTTACATGTGAATAGGAATAAATTGACCACAAAAGGAAACATTCCTTAAAATGTCTTTGTATACTTCTAACCACAGTCCTCTGCAAAGAGCAGACAAACTCCATACTGTTTATGCATTGGCTTCTTTAGAAGGAACACCTTACTTCTTTTCCCAGGTTAAAATAATGTGCACGTTGCTTTGTAAATATAACCCTCTATGACAAAGAAGTCTATTGTGAGCATCTTGATGCCCAAGTTAAAAGGACGGCCTGACAAGAAAATTGTGATCAGACAGTTTACAAAGTCTTTAACCATTTCCTAAAGTTCTGTTCTAACCAGAAAAACTCATTTTTTTTCCAGAATAAAGCCAGTGAGCAGACTTGCAAACGCAGCACTTGCACGTACAGTTTGTCCTTGCTCTGTGGCCACTCATCATTAACTACTTGGGAATTGATTTCCTATGGGGCCAAATTACCTTCAGTTGCAATACTCCTGTCATCTTGCCAACCTCCTTTGTCACCATAATTTGGTCTGATGTGGACATTGGGAAGACAAAACATACCCACTGTACATAATTTTAAGGCCACAGTTGACAGCTGTGCCCTGAACGTGGCCTTAAACACAAGAAAGTGCTTTCCTAAAATCTGCTAGTTTTAGGATCATAATGAGAATAAAGAACAAAGCTATGTCTTGATCCACTTCATTGGACAAATATGCCCTTTTAAATAAATTACAAACCTACATATGAAATTATGACATGAAACCTGTATCTTTTACCAGTCTCACCAGTTCTTTAAATAATGAGTCAAGGAAAAATAAGGCAGCAAGCCCTATTCTTTTTTGGACACATGACATTCTTGGAGGTGCATAAGAGTTCTAATTTTAAACCAGCATGAAATGGACTACAGAACTTTGTTTTCTGAATGACCCTAGACTCAAAACACATCTAGCAGTCTAAAGCTACTAAAGACTGATGTTTGCATTTTCTTTTGCTGTTCCATTAAGCTGCACCATTAATGCAGCAAATGAATAGAGGCATCGTAAGCCACAGTGCTCTGCTATTTGGAAGTTGGATGGCTCCTGCCCCATTTACTAGTTCTATCTTAACAGAATTTTCAAAGAAACAGACTTAATGAATCGTATTTAGTCATGCCTGAATGCTCACTGACATTGTAGCTTAAAAGCAATACCTGCTCTCAAGGGACATTTTCACCATATCTGCATTCCACACTACATTCTGGATTGTGTTTATTTCTTTCCTAGAAGCACATACACTTCACTAGTGAACAAATACAATTTCATCTCTGCAGCTCAGTCCTCCCCGTCCACAAATGGGGAATTAATGCTACCCTATCTCTTTTGTAAATCATTTTGAGATATGCTCATGGGAAAAGCTGTTTAACACAACACTATTAATCCTTGCCACTGATTTCTAGGGAAAATGGAGCAGAACACTGTGTTTTTCTTCTTCCCTCTTCAGCTACCTGCCATTCTGCCCCTTAAATTAGGTCAAAAACCTACAAGCAGTCAAGTGCAAACCGTTATTAGTTAAAAGGCCAGTTCTGCAATTTTACTCAGCACTGCAGAAATAAGTTCCACTGGACAGGGGTTTGTGTGACCAGATCAGAACCTACATAATAGTCTGTGAGATGAGAGACAAAGTAATAGGCCTTACTAATGTAACTCAATATGCAATACTGTGGAACTTTCAGGCAGAATGTCTCAAGTTGGGCTTTTGCTCAGGAATCCTGCTGCCTCATTTCACCTTGCTCCAAGTACAGAACCCAATAGCAGGTGTGTGACCTTCAGTGCCAGCAGGATCAGGGTCCAGAAGCATCAAACCCAGCACAGTTGCTTCTACTGCATATGCTGTCAATGTGGCCTTACAACTGATAAACTGACTTCCAGAGAAGATCATTGAATACCAAAACCTAATGTGGGTCTACAAGTCTTTCAGGAATGCTTTGCTTTCCTCAGTAATGCAATGTTTTCCAACGCCTAAGAGTTTTTCCTTAACTTCAGTGTGGTTTGGTTGCATTTGATGTTCTTTTCACACAGCCATACCCCTGCCCTGCACACTTTTTACTTTTCTTTGAAGCAATGAAGCCCATCATAATGGATGAATAAAGCCACTAGTTTCTGACATCTGGTAGGCAGCCTCACACATCTGAGGTTCTACAAAGCATTAATATCAAAAACTGCCAGAAGGATGCCTTGTGCAGCAGGGATCAGACTGAAAATTAACGTGGTGCTTACAAATAGGAAAGGTGTAAATCTGACTAATCTAATTCCATGGTGCAAGGAATGACTGGATCAACTGAGGGCAGGTGGTGTGAAAGGAGAGCTAGCCACATCCTTCACTGGGGCATCACAGGAGAGTTGGGCTGAGGATGAGCTCAGGGCATTCTGGTGAGGGAGGTAGATGGCATCAGGCACAAACCTGGCTGCAGGGAATCTCTGTAACCCTCTGTAGGTCTCACTGGCATGTTCAAGATGATCATGTGAAATGGTGGTGAAGATTTTATATTAATATGATTTCTACTTTGACAAGCTCTCTTTTCAAGCAAGTCATATCTAAAATAATTATATTTAATTACCCATTCTTTTTCCAGTGCCACAGAGCACCTGGCCATTTCTAGCCTGACCTTGCCGATTTCAGGCAGAAGTAATATGACAGATTTCCCTCTTTCAGACTTAGCTGAAAGCTCTGCAAAGAGCCCTCACCGAGCAAGGTGCATAGCAATGCAGATATACCTAATTAGTTTTACTGCAAAAATGAAAATAAAACAAGCAAACAAATAAGGTTGGGTATCCAAAGGCAAGCAAAATTATCATGTTAAGGAAAACCACATCTCTTGACACCTTCATCTTCTGTTCAGTGCACAAGATTTAATATACTATGAGCATATATGATTTGGAAGTTATATGTTATCAAAGAAAACATGCCAGGACAGGGATAAAATCTCAGATCCTTGTTCTTCCATGTATGAGTTTAAAAAATGAGTAAGGAGCAGAGGATAGATTTTAGAAAAATTGTGTCAGATCCTAACTCAGTTCAGCTACCTGCTCTTCTTTTCAGTCTTACTCCTATTGCTCCCAAGTAGTATTTAGTTGTTGCCAAGCAGCAGAGAGCTAATTAGTGCAATGTCATGTTTCCTCGTTTTCATCTCTTGCTCCTTCCCACTTACGTGCACACTGTTCCTCATCTTAGCTGTACAGGAAGAATTCACACAATAAAGGGAAATTGGCTTCAAGAAACAAGAAAATTGAAAGCATAGTTTTGCACTCCAAATCACCTCCTCCCTCAAAGCATTTGCTTCTATTAGTAAAAATCACCCCTTAAGCTTTGGTCCCAGAACACATTAACATCTCTAGCCAAGCAGCTGCCAGGCTTGGGCTGTGCTGCTAACCAACCCCCCAAACCAGCCAAGCTGAAAGCTACAGCAGGCATTCCCACAGGAGATAACCATCACTGCAGTACTGGTGAAGATCCTGTTGAGGGCAATTTAGAGAATTTAGTAGTTGTGCTGCAGTGCACATAACACAAAAAAAAAAGAAAAAGAAAAAAAAGAGCTGTCAGAAAAACCTAACAACAGCTTCTATCAATTCATTTGCTAGAATGAAAGAGACACCTTGTTCTAAAGCTACCCACTATAAGGCATTTAGGCACATCACCTTCTCCCCATTTTGTATTTCTCTGCTTCCTCATAATAGCAATCCTTTTCAGAGCAGTGGAGAGCAAAGAGATTTTGTCTTCCAAGATACAGATTAGCTTTGCATCAGCACACTTTTTTTAAGCCAGCAATACGTGTCTCTAGTAGTGTAAGAATTTACTGCCTTCTCAGAAGGCTCCAGTCTATTCCTGTGTTTGAAACAGCAGAACATCTTAAGAACAACTACTGCTCCCCTTTCACACACACGCACAGATGAGAAAGGGATCTCAGAATGCAGAAACTGCATAACAAATCTAGTAAAGGGTCAAAATAAGGCAGCCCTGGCAATGCCAAGAAGAGACTGACTGCATTGGAGACTGAGGTCATCTGCTTAGAACACATCAAGTAAGGTGTTTCCTGCTCTCACAGCCACCATTCTTCACCATTAGTCAAGACACTTTAGTTTGTTCATGTCCTTTTCCACCCCTAGCACTTTTGCCTAATGCTAGAAAGCCATGATAAACCAGAGGCTTTATCTGACCTTCTGCTTACAAGACTGTGGCCTGAAGAGTCGGCTCAACAGTCATTTATAACTTAGAAAAATCAATAGTTATAAAATTCATTGTGTCTAGTGTG
>NW_008679619.1:187409-209371 GCF_000695815.1 Acanthisitta chloris | reverse complement strand
TCAGCAGGAGATCAGCAGTTAGGCTCTCTTGTCCATAACTGCTGACATACCACCTTCCACATGAGTTTCTTTGGAAAAATACAGAGGCAGGTGTTAGAAAACTGCACCTCTCTGCTTCTCCACCTCTGACCCAATTACCTTCTGGTTTAGGTCTAGCATTGATGACCATCACATCCAGGGTCCATGGACCATGGGAGTAATGAAACCAGGCCACTTCCCAAACATCTCCCAAGGAAAGTTCAGCCACATTAAATCTAAATGAGAGCGGGGAAGAGAAGCCTTCTAGTGAATGTTGAAAATATTTAATCCCAAAGAGCCAGTCAGAGGTTCAGGTCCAGTTATAAGAGCATGACACTATAATAAATGCATTGCATGATGCTTCTTGCATTCATGAGCCACTGAGTCAGTCTAGATATTCTTTACGTTCAGGCAGCTTGACTATCTTGATACAGTTCCCTGTCTGGCAGGCAAGGGGAGGGCTGGGTAAGTGCAGCATATCTGTCAGTTGCAGCAGACAAGAACATCTTGTACTTGAGCTGCTTGTTGAGTAGGTTTGAAAGGCAGACAAACCAGCAGACTAATTAGATTTTTTAAACTGTGGTATTGAAAAGTAAAATCCTTATAACATGCTATCAGTTTAAACAAGTCTGTGCATCCCTAATTATCCCCATCAATAAGAACAACATTTAAGGGTTAATATTCAAAATAACAATGTTCCAGTCGAAACTGAGTTTTGAAGAGATCCCAGCATTCCTCATCCTTATTTTTTGGGCAATCATCACTAAAACCAAAAGATACCTTTGCAAGCTGGAATAACTGAAACTAGGAAGATAGACTGAACCAACTCAATTTACCCATCTCTGCTAAGCGACTGACTAAAGAGGTAAAAATAACAGCATTTTGACCAAGGAGCAAAATGAGAAGTTCATCCCTTATAATACCCTGAATAAGTGTGGAAAGGCCTCTCAGTTGCAGCAGGATGGACAAAACATACCTTTTAGCATTTCTCAGTTCCGAGAATTGTAAGAATGAGGTCACATCTGATATGCCAAAAACCTCAGGGTAAAGCAACACCTATTCACTCCAGTTTGTTCACCTTTAGTGCTAATGGGAGTTCTGTGTGCATGTGAAGAATTAATGGGATTTTCTAAGAAAGCAGCAGGAACAACTTACACTAATGGTCATTGCACAAGAACACAGAGAGGACCATAACATCACGCACATGAACAAGCATATGAGGTGTGGGGAGAAAAGCCAAGCACCTTTAAAATGCAATGGCTGTGTTAAATCCCATGACACCTGCCTAAGTATCTATGTGTTTTTAAAGGCTGCTTCTTAACCTTGCCTGTTTTACAGTGTTGCTGACACCACTACTCAAAATAAGCAGTTCTGAGAGAACTTTCTACAACTCAGCTTTTCAGTAACTCACAATCTTCCTTAGTTTCAGACTGTAAGCTTTGCATAACTATTGAAAAATCATGGCTATAGACACAAGAAATGAATGCAGCAGGCACTGCATATTTCTGAAGAGCTAGATTTGCTCCCCTCCCAGTGCTTTGCCTGCCGCATATCCCTGAATGAGTCATCTGTGCAGGGGAAATACCTCCAAATTAGCAGATTAGGAACGACAGATCATACAGACGTGGGCACAGTGTCACAGCGACGCTCCTTCCAGATCCAAGCTCTCTATGCACATGCAGCTGTGCTGACCTTGGACTGCAAGGCCCTGTACGTCCTCCTTCCAGTGTCAAGTAGTGCAGAGTCTCAGCACGATACTCCACCTGGACAAAAAACCATTCTCCTACAAGGGTCTGTATTTCCTTGGGCACACAAGCCAGTGGCAAAGTGGGGAGTGCAGACAGGGAAGAGAAAAGCAAAGGCACATGGTGCTGGTGTGCCCATCCAGGCTAGCAATGCCATCAGAGGCAAGTCTTGGCCTTCATGCACATCCTTACCAGGACACAGGTGTGCAAACCTATCACATAAATTAGGCTGAATTATGCAATCCTTAACTGTTCATTAACAAGCAGAGTCTACCACAAATTATTAGCAAAAACAACCAAATAAGGGGAAATCCTGAATTAAAATGACATGTTTAGGTCAAACCTTGCTTTTGGGCCAAGAAATTATGCATGTTATCCCAGGAATAAAAGTTACTGAGCTATAAAAAGTAACAGGTCCACTATTAGTATTAGAAAAGACAAAACTAGGAATACTCTTGTTTGCAAAAGTTGCAGTTGATCTTATTTGGTATGACTATAAGTGTCCTAATTTGGTTTTAAAAGTAAAATCAATTGTAAATTTATTTAGACCAATTTACCTGCCTGCCTGTTGTACATCACTGGTCCTGTATTGATTGTTTGAGATGGAACTCATTCCAAACTGTATTGATTTAATTCATTAGCAAATTTTTAGCAAAGCATATTTTGTTGTTTCAGGGCAGAAGTACATAAAACTCCATTTAGAGACTGCAGGACTGGAGCAGGGTGGGCATAGGAGGAGGATAGTGTCGCTCCAATGAATAAGATTTACAGCCAGCAGTAATATGAATCATCTGTTTTGGATAGAAGAACCATTTGCTAAACAATAAATAAGAAAAACTAGGATTGGAAAAAGCCTAGATACATTGATATGGGGGAAAAAAATCCAGTTGGTGAAATAAGAATGGGGTGAATAATTCATGAATAGCATAGTGTATCAGTCGTTTTAACAGACATTTTGATTTATGGATTTAAGTGCCTAAAATAGCTCAACAATTTATAAAGCATCTTAAAATCAACAGATCATGAGTAGATTTGTCTGGCTTTACAGCAAGGCAGTGGAGCTGCATTTGTTACCTTGGCAACTGAAGGTACCTCAGTTACCATGGCTACAGCTCCTTTAAAATACGTTGGCAATTCCTCCCTCCCCAACTTTTGGGACTATATTGAAAAGGAATTTTTGAAAAAAATAAAAATGAAATCCTCGTACTTTGTCAGCACTTCCACTGAGACGAAAGGTCTGCAAAAATGCAAATTTTCTCAACCCACAAGGCCAGGTTAAGGATAAGCTAATTTTTCTGCGGCAAATCTGAAACTCACTCAGAGACTGTTATGAAGAGCTTGGATCTGGGAATCCATAATCTTGGATTATGAAGAGCTTGATCACCACAGGCTCAGCTCAACACTTCACATCAAAACCCAGCTCTGCTGCTCACTGGAAGAAATGGTGCAGAAATGGACTCCTGCCGCATTGCAAACTGTGTATCGAGGCTTCCCACAACCAGGCAGCTGCCTGGATTGCTTAATGACTAATGGGAAAAACAGAACGCCTAGGCTCTCATTTCTGAGAAAAATTAAGTGGCAACAGGGAGTGCTTTCACCTCCCTGGACTCCCGTCCGTACCAGGATGGGCTTCCTGGACGGTCCGGAAAGGACAGCTTTATGGAGGAAACCATTTACTGCACTCCAGCCCACGTCCTCTGAATTATCCTGAGGTTAGGATGGCATTTTTGTTGCTAAGCTGCAAGTAATCTGTTTAGGGAAGTTGCTTGCACCTAATGTATGAAGAGGAGGAAAAGCTTTTCCGGCTTTCTGGAAAATTGTGCACCTTAATCTGAAGCACAAGGCATTCAAGGAAGAGGTCACAATGGGAAGCTGCCTGTCTCACCTCATTGAGGTTATACTGTGAGTTAAATACAAAAAGACCTCGAGCTCTGATTGAGAAATAAATAATAATTTTTTTTAAATCATCACAAACTTAGTTTTGGCACCTTTTGATTCCCAGCTATCTCTATGTTTTAAAATCACCTTCAGCTTTTCCCTCCTGGAAGCAGTTTCTTGTGCTTTACTACACGTGGTTCATGCCCTACACTGGCCTATGGCAGCACACCATTTCCACAAGTCATTCAAGAATCAGAAATGGAGTGAGTGAAGATAATCCCTGCATGGTGATGCTATTTTCCATCCTTGTTAGCTAACGGAATACCTGGCTTGAACAGAAATCCTGCCTTTCTCCTCTGTTCTCCAACTTCACTCCCAGTTCCCTCTCCCCCATCTCTTTGTTTTCTGCAGTTGACTCTATTCACCTTACTTACTACCCACAAGTCTATTAATTTCTTCTCTCAACCAAGTCAGCATTATAGACCACTCCTTATTTTTAAAGACCTTATTCCTAAATAGACTTTTACAAGTAACCATTTGCCAAAGCTCTCCTTTAAGCACAGAAGGGGATGCTTCAGAAAGGACATGGGACAGCAGCCTGTCTCACATTCAGGAGAGAAAATACAACTTATCCAGACATTCACAGACAGCAGTTACATTCTTGAAATATGCACATCTGATGTCTGTTCATTTCAATTCAGTTCCCTTCATTTTTGTATGCAGTTTAGTGCTTATTGTAGGGATACTTACTAGGGAAGATTTTCAAAAGTGATTGGTGATTTATGGGGATTTAGTTATTGAATCTCCAACCAAAATCTCCATCAGGACTAGATTTTTATAAGCCAGCAGTCTGATCATGTTAAAATATCTGATAAGAAGTCTTAGCATTGAGGACTTCAGAGTCTCATGACAAAGTATTGAAGACACTAGAAAGGGCAGAGGAAAAGTTTTTACCCTTTTCTAACCCAGAGCAGCCATTCCCACAGGTATTGATGCCACAGAGCTGGACGAAGAACAAAACTCTGAGAGCCTACACAAGCCTAAGTACTGCACCACCATTCTTTACTCACACATATTTGCTGTGTGTTGCGACTCACTGCACTGCAAGGTTAAAATGAAGAGCATGACTGGAAGAGTGAGGTGGAATTTCACAACCAGATGGCTTTGAACCCCCAAACACAAGTTCTGGGGGGCTGTATGTTGGTCAATAGAGGCAATACCCTAACAACAGCTCAGCAGTCAGAATTTGACAGTCTATCCATCCCTGAGGAAGTTGGGATATTAAAATACAGGTTTTGAACAATATCCCCTAATTTTACCCTGTTCTAAGATCCTAGATACTTGTAGGTATGTAATCAAAGTTAAAACAACATACTTGATGAATACAGTCTCTAACCTTGAAGCCTCACAATCACCTTGTCTATGAGAGAGAAGTAGTGCCTACTTATTTTGCCTCACCGAACAGTTGCAGAGATTGGTACCTATATTAACATTTCAACAGCACTTCCAAGGGGTAGAGTTCCACACTGTTAAATGCTATGCAATGTTCTGGGTTCTTTGTAGTGCAGGTGGATGTCTAATTTTTAAACAAAACTATTTCAGAGGAAAGATATTTCCTTTATTTGGAAAGTCAGAATTCAGAAGTTTGCATCATACGTGCATGTGCACTTGAATAAACCCAAGAAATGAAAATACACCACAGATGATACCACCAGAAAGCAGCAAACAACAAAAGCTGAAAGGATTCTACTATCCCACAAGATGTTGAGTGTGCTGCAGGACACAAGCTAAACACAATGGCATAATAATGCTAGCAAACCTTTCACAATATTGTAAAATCTTTTCATCTTATGCAGAAAACAGTTTTTCTCTAGGTTCTGGCTATGATTTACCTTGCAGCCCTTTCCTCATATATTCACCTTTCTTTTAACCTTGACTGCACAAGAGGTTGGTTTTAGAAGTGTTTGCTTGTTCCTTATGCAATATACCTCACAGTAGGTGTCTGAAGGGCTCCTCCTCTCGGCAGTGCTTTTGTAGCCCCAACTAAAAGGCATTAACAGAGAGAAGTACTTTGTGCATCTCCCCAGCACCAGATGAGAGTTTCTGTGTGAAGTTCAATGTGATTCTTTTTATATATGCAAACTCAAACTCTGGAAGGAGACTTTGAAATGTGAAGAGCTGCCTAAGTTTAAAAGAGTTACTAGAGCATCGTAGAAAATAGGATACATAACTGGTGTTCTCAAGGTCCACAGCAAAAATACATTTTCCTTGGGTTTCAAATGTAGGAGCACATGAAGCAAATATAAACAGTATTCAACGAGTTTAAGGAGACACCCTAGAATACTTATAACAAACATGCTCACTAGTGAGGAAGAAATATCTTTCAATAAACATCATACATGCACTTGTCTGCAAAGCAGTGGAATCTGACCAAAAAAAAAAATGAGTGATTTCCCATGAGATGTAAGAAAAATAAGACTATTGGAGATGCAAAGTGCATGGCCACCTGAACAGGAAACTGACACAGAGTGGCTACCTTATGGCTCCAGTTGCTTACTGCTGGCACAATTAAGAGTGGAGCCACAGAAACACAAACATAAACATTTTCCTCTTCAGAGAGACAATAGGAATGAGTTGTAAAAGAGGGTGATGTAATACCAGATATCACCACCATAGCCCCTTCATTCAGGGGCAAGGTAAATTTGGAAACAGAGCAGAGAAGGCATCTGTGGGTAGGAGGCTATAGCACATATACATCTTGTACCTGGGAACAAGTGAAGCAGAACTCCACAAATGAAAATTATTAGCAGTAAAAGCTGAGTCAAGAATTTGCACTGCTTGTGTTCCATTTTTGGAGTAGAATCGGAGTTAGTTCTGTGCAGCAGCACTGCATGGGAGACCAGCCTGCATTCAGACAGTGGAAGCAACCTCCAATCCATGGCATGGTTACTCTCCAGGGCAAAATATCTTGAAACCAACACTGCATCCTGAATGCTGGGAGTGGGGCAGGTGATCCTCTTAGCTGGCTCCACATCTGTCCTCCTGGTAAAGCCTTCTCCAGAGAATGGTGTCCCCAGCATGATGCCTCTCTGCTGAGAGGAACTGCCCTGGCACACATGGAAGAGGAGAAAGGTGTGGTGGGTAGCAGAAGGAAAGTCAACACAGGACAAGAGTCAAGAGCTAGGAAGAACCTTTTGTCTCCCTGCTTATGAGGTTAAAAGTTCTGGAAACAGTGCTGTGCAAAAAGTGACAGGAGGGATTTGAGGCTGCAGAGATGCCATGACACTGAGGCTATTCCTGTAAGGCCTCTGATCCCAAAAGCAGCTTCTATCTTCCTCTGGGTGGCAAGCCCCTCCTGTTCAAGAGGTTCTCCTTCTTCCAAGACCACCCCTAGTAATGGTCGCTCTCCTGGCAGATGCACAGAGGAGGAAAACGGGTCTCTTTGCCAGTTCTGCATGCCATAGCCAGGCATCCCCACAGTCCTTGAGACAGGTGTTAGATACCCAACACATAGACAATTATTTATATTTAATATTTTTCCACGTGTAATTTAGCATATTATAGCTATTATATATATTATCGTAGTGCATTATTGTATCTATATTATTACACAGAACACTGTATGTAATATATATGTTCCACTTTGTATTGTAATAGATGACAGTATAACTAATAACACTCAAATATATATGTGTATCTATATTTATAATGGTATTCATATACCAAATAATATTTGTATATTAATCTCATTCTATACATATGTATATACAAAAGATTGATTCTCTTTCTTCCACCATTGCTGGCACATATCTTCATATATACTTGGGATTGATTTATTAAGTGAATTCACTCTGCCACAGCTGCTCGTGGTACTAGCCCTTGGAAAGAATTGCCCTGAGTATATGGATTACCATTCCTAGGTCAAGAGAGCCTGTGTTGTGAGCAACATAGCACCTTACTGAGAACTTGCTCTTGAAGAAAACAGCGAGCACTCACTGAGTCAAATACCCTCAATCTTTCTGGTCTAGTAAAGACAGACTATGTAGAATCATAGAATCCTTTTGATGGAAGGTCCCTTCCTTTAAAGGTGATCTACTCCAACCCCCTGTAATGAGCAAGGACATCTTCAACTACATCAGACTGCTCAGAGCCTGTCCAACCTTGCCTTGAACGTTTCCAGGGATGAGGCATCTATCACATCCCTGGGTAACCTGTTCTGGTGTTTCACCACTCTCATAAAAAAACCTTCTTCCTTGTATCTAAATCTAAATCCACTCTCTTTTAGTTTAAACCCATTACCTCTTGTGCAATTGCAACAGGCCCTGCTCAAATGTCTGTCCCCATCTTTATTATCTGACAAAGGCTATTTTGGAAGTTGCCTAAAAAAAGCTACCAACACAGTTTTATAAGTTATTTTGACACTAATTTGGATATCTAAAATGGCTCACAGCCAGTCAAAACCTAGTACTGACAAAGACTGCTGTCAGTGGAAATTTTGCATGCTCCCATCCTGTGCATTATCCTTGAGCAAATTAAGCTGTGCAATCGACTCTGCCTAGCTAGGGAATGAAAACATCCTTTGCTTTCCGAACTATTTTCTCATCTGTTTAATAGTTGTTGGAGTTTCTCAATGTTTTACAATAGTCATAAAATACTTTGATATAATTTTATAGCATTTTGATATTTGATACTTAGGTATTGTAGAGAAAAGCCATCAAAGGGTCTCAATATTAGGAGCTTTAGAGAGCTTTTGTGCTACACACTGCATAATTGTGGCCATAATGCTTTAAATGTACAAACTGGTAGCTATGACTTAAGTAAGCAAACAATATGGGAGGAAGAGTGTCTACACTAGGCATAATCTGGAAAACAAAAAAGAGTTAATGAAGAAACAGTTTCTCTGAATCATGTGAAATTATCTATAATGAAGCAGTCATTGAAATGCCTGGGGTTTAACATCCTTATTTTTAGTCACCTTGTTAAGAACTCTGGCTTTTCAGGGACTACATCATCTGTGACATCAATCCATATAAACTGCAGTGAAAACAGGAAATCCTGAGCTCAACATTTACCGGTGCCAAAGGGATTCCAGGGCTTCCAGTTTTCCAGAGCGATGAGTTATTTTGAGTGCCTCAGTTCTGAGTAGCTCAGCTCAACTATCAGAGGGTAAACACTCAGCTGCTCCCAGAATTTAAAGCTCTTTGGAACATCTCCCATGTCAGAAACTGAGGTTTCAAAATCCATGGTCAAATATGAAATAAATTGGTCTGTATCTCCAAAAAGGAATCCTATCATAATTACTTTTGCTACAATATTCCTTTGGGAGAGAAATTGGATTAAGAACCCCACCATGGCAGGCACTGCAGACCCAAGCTGCTCATCTCTTGTGCCTGATGCCTTCTGGATCTTCCCCTTCATCCTACACAGGAGCTGCCCGCATCCTATTGCCTGACACACCCAGAATCACAGAACCAATTAGGTTGGAAGGGACCACAGTGGGTCATCTGATCCAACCTCCCTGCTCAAGCAGAGCCACCCTAGAGCACATGGCTCAGGATTGTGTCCAGATAGTTCTTGAATACTTCCAGTCAGGGAGAATCCACAGCCTCTCTGGGCAATCTGTTCAGTGCTCAGTGACTGCACAGGAAAGTTCCTCCTTGTATTCAACTGGGACTTCCTGTGGATCATTTTTTGCTGTTACCTTTTGTGTTATTGGTTTCCACCACGGAGAAGAGTTTGGATCCATCCTCTTGGCACTTCCTATTCATGTACTTGAAGACATTCATGAGGTCCCTCTCAGTCGTGTCTTCTTGAGACTGAACAGGCCCAACTCCCTCGGCCTTTCCTCATCAGTGAGGTGCTCCAGTCCCTTCATCATCTTCATTGCCCTCTGCTGGACCTGCTGCAAGGGCTCCATGTCCCTCTTGTACCTGACCAGCTCTTGGTGAGTGTGTGTGGAAGGTGTGCAGACAGATCTCACACACTGCCCAACATCTCAATTTGACAGGTACTTATTTTAATTTGCCTTAAAGCAGAAGCATTATTGTCTGAATACAAACATGATCTGGAACACACTCCAAAGATGATTTTTGCTTAAAAACTACAGAGAGAAAAGTCAGCCTTGTATGTTAGGTTTGGGAGTGCTACATTCAAGGCAAAGCCTCGCTGCATGTTTCAGGTCTTTCCTTATAGAGTTTTGCACTCAATACTTCCACACACTGGAGGGTTTCTTCTTACAAAATAAAGATAAGCAAGCAGGGCATGTTCTTTCTAAAGGAGCTGGAGACCACCGAGTACCCTCTGCCTCTTTCATACTTATAACAATTTCATTTCTTGGGGGCTGGTGTGGTTAGTGAATCAAACCCCACTAAGAATAGACTCTGAATGGCTGCAGAAGTGTCTCCTGCTGCATGAAAGGCTTCTAGCACCACTCCAAAAGTAGGTTTGAGAGAGGCTGTACACCATTTAAGCATAAGCATGTGAATTAATTCACCTTTGGGCAAGTCACAGTGCAGAAGCTGTAACAAAAAGGGGAAAAAATAGACTGGCAGCAAGTTAGAGAGGAAGGAAGTGTGATTTCCTCAGGAGATAAAATAGCATCCAGAACAAAGGTGGTGAGGCGAGATCCTGAAAATCCTAACGGATGACACTACCACCAGTCATTGCTACAAAACTCTCCTTTTCAGTTTAGAACAGAAACTGTGCAGAGTCCAAAAAGTATTACCTACTGCCTAACAGAAAAATACCGAAAACCCTAGCATTAATGGGCAATTCAAATGGGTTTCATTTGTCAGGTGTTCGTTTATGTTCCGTGTATGAGATATTGCACGACTTTCTCTGTCTTTAATTCTAGAGCATTTGACAGAACTGACAGCATAAAAGTGTGTGGCATCATCTGAAAATGAGATTAATAATTATATTGAATTTATGCAGCTAAAGCATGAGCACATGAAAACAGGAGTCTAGGACTCATGAAACATTTGAATGTTTTGTGGTTGTTAGCTTACAAAAGAAGGAAAACATCTGCAAATTTCTAAATGCTTAGCTGTCTGTGACAGATAGGGCAAAAGTGAACAAGCTTAAGATGTAGCAAAGATGATTTAGGATAGGCATCAGGAAATAAAAATACAGATAAAATACAGTGGAGTGCTGGGATAAATTTCCTGCAGAATTTCTACGCTATTCTCCATTGGTGGTGCTTAACAACAGTCAATGTAACTGTCATTCAGAAGTGATCAAATACTGTGCTTTGGGACAGGGAAATGACATTTTGGAGGTCCATACCAAATGCACATTTCTGCAGTCCCTCCCAGAGATGGAAGGCTTACTTTCACACTTGCAACTCCTTCTATGGTGTCCCATATACCTAGCTGCAGAAGTCTCAGGGCCCTTTTAGATCAGGAATCTATATATGGTAAGAATTTCCCATTGAGCTGTTGCTGAGCAATGTCAAACATTTCTTACTTCCACCATACTGTCTTCATATAGCACTCACTATCAGACTAGGGAGCAGCAAGGAAGCTGGCAAAATAAATTCACTCCCCTTCTGTGTTAATGTTCCTATTAAATCACAAGACTGTATCTGTCCTAGATGAAACTGGAAAACTTGCCTGCAGCCTACAAAGAATCGTTCCAGCCTTCGCCTGGTGACCACCTGGCTGGCCATGTGGCCACAGAGAAACACATATCACACTTCCAGTTCTGATGCAGTCTTGGTTATCCCAGTAACTACCTTGTCAAAGCACATGGCTGCCTGCTAGGACTAACATTTGAGCGATCAGCTTCTAATTTATTTGTTGCAATGTCAACACCGAATAACTTAAGCATATTTTCCACAGATGACTGCACATTTTTTTTAACACACTGTTTCATGTCTGCGGGCCACTAAGCATTCCAAGATTTTTTTGCAAGCTGTCATATATTTTTTGGCATTACATAATCATTTTATCCATAAGCTGCTACTGGACTTTTTAATCTGACTCTAGAGCAACCTCTGTCTGTCTGCGTCGCCTTCTTACATTTGTCTCAGCTACAAAATAAGGATTTGAATAATCTTGTGAGTGAACCAGCATGTTTGCTGATGTGAGCTTCTCTATCAATTGTCTGATCATCTCACTGAAAGCAGACAGATGGCTAAGATGGTCATCTCTCCCTTCATAGAGAAGGGCTTGATGGTAATATCTGATTGTGCCCTCATATTCTTACATCACACCTGCAAAAGAAGAACTGGATTTTTTTCCCTTGCGAATAATTTCAGTTTTTATAATCATTGCTCAAAGGATCTCAAAGCATCTTCCATTAGGGCTCTTAATGAAATATTGCAGAGGTTGCTTTTTGACAGAATCCTAGCTTTTGCTCACTTCCACTGCATTATCTGGTTGCTAGTATCATGTGCCTACATTTAGTCATCTGATCAGTCACACAGATTCAGCATTACCTTCAAAAATTCAGCAGAATTACATGCACATTAAAAATGAGTCATTTGTTTGAATCAGGGTCCATATCTCTAAGAAAGCCTGGAAAATTGGTCTTGACATAATAAAGTGTTTATAAAGCTAAGTATTTTAAAGCAGCTTTCATTTAACCCATACTTTAGCTGAGCTGCAGCAAAAAGATTTGTCTCATTGTTAAACAATTTGGTGATACATGGACTAAATTAAATTAATTTTAAATTAAGAGTGGTTAAAGTACCATTTGCAGATTAAAATAAAAACTAGACAAAGCTTTGTGAGTCAAGTCACAGGCAGGTAAATACTGCATTTTCATCCAGGTGTAGTGGTTTTCAGAGGCAAAACTCAATCAGATGAACTACTGTAAAAGAAAGTCGGTAAAGTATTTG
The DNA here is from genome assembly GCF_000695815.1 of Acanthisitta chloris. Classification (NCBI taxonomy): domain Eukaryota; kingdom Metazoa; phylum Chordata; class Aves; order Passeriformes; family Acanthisittidae; genus Acanthisitta; species Acanthisitta chloris. The sequence goes on along the minus strand of NW_008679619.1, from coordinate 196,891 downwards.
AATAGATACCTTGTGAATGGAAATCCCAGGGCTCTGTGCAGGTCTACCAAAAAGCACAGGTCTCTGGGTATATTTGAATTACTGACGTGTTGCAGAAAACCAACTCGTGTTGCCAGCAGTGATGTGAAACTCTTCTGAGCCCAACTTGCTCCTGCAAGTTTTTACCAGTAATAGACCTACTGAAGAATTACTAGACTGGGCCCTCTCTCAGTCCCCCAAAACAAACAAACAAACACAACCCCTTCAGAGACAAAGATGTATCATGAGATGTATGCTCTCATCTCCCATTTCAGTCTTGGCAAACCCTGGGTTTGCCTATGAGAGAAGCAGCAAACATGCTGCTGCTCAGAGACCCTGTTCATAGAGACTGACATGAGAACTGAAGAATTACTAGACTGGGCCCTCTCTCAGTCCCCCAAAACAAACAAACAAACACAACCCCTTCAGAGACAAAGATGTATCATGAGATGTATGCTCTCATCTCCCATTTCAGTCTTGGCAAACCCTGGGTTTGCCTATGAGAGAAGCAGCAAACATGCTGCTGCTCAGAGACCCTGTTCATAGAGACTGACATGAGAACTGCTTAGGTGCTTTGTTTTTTCAGCAGGATCAGGAGGGCTATAATGTAGTGTTTTAGATCATTTTTGTCATCAAAACCAAAACTCACTAGAATAGATCAGTAGAAAGAGAGGATGGCACTTCTATAGAAAATTTCCTGATGCTTCAACAGATGTAGTTCAATCAAAATGCCACATTCCTCTGCTTTTCACCCAGAGGTTCAGGGAAGGGTAGACTTTCCTGAATTTCCCTATAAAAGGTGTAAGAATCACTTTTTTAGTTATTTCTGGTAGCAGTTGGAAAGGGAAAGGCTTGCAAATCTTCTCTGAGTGTGATGTGTTTCTTTCCTCCCATCTAGCTTGAGTCAGGATTGTTAAATGATTCTGAGCAGTACCAAAAGAGCTGAGCATACATCTGTGGCATGCAGCTTCTACTAACTCACTCTGAATGTGAGATCTGGAATGAATTATGAATGTCATGTTGTGTAGACCTCTATTTCCTAGAAAACAAACTCTGAAGTTACTGAAACTTGACTTGCAAAAGCTCTGCTGTCTCAACTGCTACCACCCACTTTTCTTGTCTATGGTCCAAGAGTGCTGTCTCTCCGAGCAAACACTCAGCCAAGGTCCTTCCTCACAGGTCCCCAGTCCAGACACACATTGGTCAGGCATCAATTGGCAGACAGACACGAGCTCCAAAGAGTTTGCTATCTAAAAAAAAAAAAAAAGTAAAGATGAAGGATAGTGCAAAAGGTGCCGGGACACATTCTTGAAGACGAAGATTGTGTCAATGGTGGAGGTTGGAAAAGAGCCTCAGTCATCTGATTTCTGTCCCAGTACTTTCATCACCAGCCTTCACTGCCCATCTGCACTGAAGTCTGGAAATTCCAGGCACCATATCAATGAATTCTAGTGGGTTACCCAGCATATTTGTTTAAAACCAAGCATAAAAAAGGTTTCTTACCACCAAGACCAGAACTATCTCAGAAATGCAAGGTAAAGTGCTGTTTTAAAAACTGATTCCCAGAAGCAAACAGTCACACCTGTGATTTTAATACTGCCTGGTCCAACCCTCACACCTTTTTTACTGGGTGAGCTGAACCTCCTAATCCTCACATATTAGACGGTTTGTTTGGATTTTTAAGGCTGTTGGACTTTTGTTTTCTTTCCACACTGAGTGGAAAGGTGAAGGCTAATTATTCCTGAGTGGCTACATCTGATTCTGTTACCTTGCTCCTTTTACAGTTATGCAAAGTTGATGTGAAACATTTCTATTCTGAATTAACCAGTACTTCATATTCCCACTGCACTGGAAAAAAAATAGCTGGGTTAGACCTAGGGCAGTGGAGAAGCAGGGAGAAGAAGGCACTTGAGATAGATGGATAGATAGACAGATAGATAGATAAATTTAATCAGAGGCAATATAAATTAGATTATGAAATTCTTTGCTTATGGGCATGACATCTTTTAGACTCTTTCAAAGTAAACTCATTAAAATATATCCGCTATTAACAGAAATTATGCAGGAGCATAATAGCTTGTCTCTCCAGAATGAAGACATTTAAATGTAACTCATATTTTAATAAAAATCTCCACCTTTAAAAGTCTCCTCTCTGCCTTCTCTTATGGCTTCTGCGGTTTTGGACAAACTGAGATTTTTCTTTTTGGTATTAGAGGCAGAAAAATAAAAAGCAATGGCAGCAGCATTTCTAGTGAAATAGGAATCATTCACGTGTGTCAAAGCAGATAAAAGAGGCTTGATCACTTCAAACACTTTACCTAGATATTTTCTTTAATCATATAAAATTTTAGCGCCATTATGTAACTCAACATCATGTGACATCGCTTCCTAAATTCCTCTCTCCTTTCCCCCAGCCCATTCAGATCCTAGGAAGAAGAGAAATTCTGCTGTAAAATGTAAGGAGAAAGAAGATTAAGAACCACTAAATTATACAAGAGCAATCCATTGGTTTGATTAGTTTTCAGACCATTATTAGTGAAATAAAAAGAGACAGATTTATTTTCAAAGATAATAGAAGATGTGTGAGTCCCATAGTCTTCACTATATTTTTTTTCAGCATTACTCATCTCTGGATTTGACGAGCTATCATGTCAGGCATGATGGGTGATATCTGTTGGCCTTGGCTGGTGGGCCAGAGAGAATGCTTTGTTTTGGTGCCTCTGACAAGAATGAATCCTGGTCTCCCTAGACAAGCATTCTCACTGATTTTTGTGCTATTGGATTTTGCCTACAGTTTGCCAAATCTTATATCAGACAATTGGCCATGTTCAGAAGAAAAAATGAGTGGGGGCAATAGAAACTGGGGATCACAAACAGAAATGTTTTGCCAGTTGTGTATTACACATTAATTTGCGGCAAGCTGCTAAATTCCCGTGCCCCAAGCAGCTGCAGCTGACAAATCTATCAGAGATGGTGCCAGTGAACGAATCATCAGGCCTGATTCTCAGGCATTTTTGGACTTCTTTGGACCAGCCAAGGGACTGGGGAACTGTAATGGGACCTTCATTAAAAGGCTGCTCTCCACTGTCTTCTCCTGTGAAGTCGTTCTTCAAAAACAAGAACCAAAAGCCTTGCAATACTGAAGCACAGAATGACTAAGGAGCATTTTTACTTCCCAAATATAAAATAGGTTTTAGGACTAGATAGTAATTCAACAGAGAATAAAAAAAGGTTAAATTGAAGAAGAAATACTGGGATTCTTCCTGTCAATACCATTACCATAGTTTTATGAAATTTTGGAAGCAGACTTACACTCCCAAGGCTGCAAAGCATGCAAGAACATGACCATTCCTGGGAAACAGAAGGGAAGCAAATGCTTCACATTCATTTAGGAGGTGCTTCCTGCTCTGCTGAACTGAGACTAAAAGCTCTCCATTCCCCTCTGAAGCTAAGGTGTGCATACACAAGGGCTAACAGCAAGAGGGATCACGGGTGTGATGTTCTCTACTGGTACCACTGCAGAGAGCTTAAATGCCCTGTCAGAATTGGTCATTTGTTCCCTTTGATACAGAAAAAAAACCCCACCACATTTCAAGATACTTACTGTGCAAGGTCAGCCTGAATCATAGAATCATCAAGGTTGGAGGAGACCTCTAAGATCATCAAGTCCAGTCATTAGCCTGGCACTCTGCTCTAGCCCCTAAACCCTGAAGGATGTCCTAAGCAGAAAAAAGCTCAACAGGAGATATATACATATACACCAAGAGAGGATTACATTTTGAGTCGGCATAAAGAAAGGGACTTTCTTCACAGACCCCTTATAATGCAAAATGATTTTATTCCCATCTCTGCTTCTTGTCTGTGAGTGCTACCTGACTTAATGGAGTGTCAGCATTTCCTCCTGCAGCCTGAATTCTCAGGGCTCTACAACCCTACCTAAAAGTCTGCCCCAGGCTGAAATAAAGCAGACATGCTAAGGCTGGTAGGAACCTTTTCCTGGCTTCTTGGTGCAAGATGCTTTTTGTTTCTCATTTTACTCATATGCAGACAATTAAGCTCTGAGTGTTATCAATATCATACACAAATTTACTTTGACCACTAAAAAGACTCTTCAGCTTATTTTTCAGGAAGACTGTGATACACTAAAATCAGTAACATTAGGATAAAAGCGTATAGAACCTGTACACATTTATATAAAATCACAAAGCACATGACCAACACCAGCTGGTATTTTTAAAACTTATTTTACAGATAGAGAAACTGGGCATGGAGAAATTTCCCTGTTTAATAGGATAATCTGATGTAAAGATACCCACAGTCCCTCGTCTCAATTTTCCTAATCTCCATATTGTTTATCTTCCAGATATATTAAGCATTGATTTTAGCACATATCAGCAGGTATTTTAGATCATCACAGCACTGTGAGAGCCTGAAGTGTTTAGAGGAAGGTACTGGGTTTTTTAAAATCTGGGGCAATGGCTACGTTCTGATCCCATTGTCAACAAAGCTGAATTTGAGAAGCAGAAGAGCCTGTTTGCTTCTGTGTCCTTCCAAGTTTATTTGCTCTTACTGGCCAAACACTGGCACGGCTTGCCCAGAGAGGCTGTGGGATCTCCAGACTTGGAGATATTCGGGTCTGGACTGGGCAAGAACAACTTGATCCAACTTTGAAGTTGTACCAAATGACCTCCATATGGTCCTTCCAACCTAAATGGGATTGTGATTTTATTCTCTGCCAGTGTCTCTGTATTGAATTAAATGGCTGACCTCAACCTGTGGCAAATCCATGCTTTTGACTTTGTTTGCTGATATAGAAGGTCAAGTGTAATTCTGCACTAGGTCTACCCAGGAAAGCAGACAGGAGGAACTTCTTGATTGCAGGAGAGTTTTGGTAGCTTGCAGCATGGATTACTTTTAATGGGTCTATTCCTTTGGCACCTGTTTTGTTTAGATTATCGCACTGCATTAAATGGCAACAGACAATTAGAAGAAACTAGTTCTTTTTAACCCCTATTTTGGTTACACTGCTGAAAAAGAGACATTGTGAATAGCAGGACACTGTAGGAATATTTGGGTAATATTTTAATTACCACAGTTGCTCATGAAGACAGTGAGATAATATCTTATGTGACATCTCCTGTCAAGGTGACACCCAAGACTCACAGGTAGATAATAGATGTAGAGAGTGAAATGGAAAGAAGTATTACCATTACCATACCACTCAGACAGAGATATGCAAACTACTTAATTGATTAAAGGAGGATTGAGCAGAGGAACTGTGGTTAAAAGAGTTGCTAATTTTGGCCTGACTGTACCCCTCAATTATCATGGAATACAACCAAGGGATCTCCCTTAGGCTGAGGAAAGACTGAGAAAAGCTGAGAAAGCTGGAGTTGTTCAGTCTGGAGGAGAGAAGGCTCCAGGGAAACCTTGCTGCAGCCTGTCAGTACTTAAAGGGGGCTTATAAGAAAGATGGAAATAGACTTTTTAGTAGGGTTTATTGTGATAGGACCAAGGTTAATGGTATTAAACTGAAAGAGGGAAGATTCAGACTAGATAAAAGAAAAAGATTTTTTACAATGAATGCGCTGATACACTGGCACAGGTTGCTCAGGGAGTTGCTAGAAGCCTCATCCCTAGAAGCATTCAAGGTCTGGTTGGACAAGGCTCTAAAGAACCTGATCTAGTTGAAGATGGCCCTGCTCATGGCAGGGGGTTGGACTAGACAGCCAATTAAAGACCTTTAAATGTTCCAACACAAACCATTCTATGATTCTATGAAAACTGAAACTGAAGCAGTAGAGTTAAATGCTCATCAGATAAACACTCATTGACTTTGGGGGCTGCTACCACCTTCACTGTAATTAACCAAATTGTAATCCGACATCCTTAAAAAAAAGATTCGTCTAGTTCTGATACAAGTCTTACTTAAACAGAATCTATTCAAGAAAACCCTGTGTGTGGTGAAAGCCACCTTTCTGTCACCTTGTGGATCAGCTGACAGGCTTACCTTAAACCTCTCTCTTACCCTCCCTGCCTGCCATTTCCAAAAGATCTGGAGAAGGGAACTGAGAACAGAGGTGTTTACTTTAGGAGAGCTTGGTTTCATATGTGACTGTTCTCAACCTGTCCCTGAGATCTGGCAAGAAAATCTGATGATGCTAAACAGGACTCTGCTCCTTGCAGTAGATCCCACCTGAGATTGCCACTAGTATTTACTAGCACCTTGCTGAGATCTGAAATACCACAACTGTCACTAAGCTGGGAGCAGGAGGCAGCCACCACTGACATGATGCTGCGGAAAGTCTTGCATGACAATTGTCCTAGAAGCTGTGCTCTGTCTTGAAAGTGACAGAAGACCAAGTTCAGGAAGGTAGAATTTCAGTAAGTCCTTAACCTTAAATCCCACAGGAACTTCTAAGATTTAAATGCTTGTTAGAATGTACACTCACACTAAGGTGCTATCTATATAGGAATGGGTTTTAGCATGTGCTTATATACTACTCTCCCTCCCAGTTTGAATGTTAGTCTGTCTTTGCAGGTGAATCTTGGTATCTTAAGTCCACAGGAAGAAATCTTGGCATTATCTTTAGTTTTAATATAGCTTTTGTCTCTCCCTGACATTTCAGAATCTGTACTTAACCTACTGTTTAATGTTTCTCTCGTCTCTTTCTTTCTACAGTATGTGGCATTTGCCTCCCTGTTCTTCATTCTGGTCTCCATCACCACCTTCTGCCTCGAGACCCACGAGAAATTTAACCCCATTGTGAACAAGACAGAAACTGAATTCATCGGGAATGACACCCAGGTGCGGCACTACAGGGAAGCAGAGACTGAAGCCTTTCTCACCTACATCGAAGGTGTCTGTGTGGTCTGGTTTACATTTGAGTTCTTGATGAGAGTCACTTTCTGCCCAAACAAGGTGGAATTTATCAAAAACTCTTTGAACATCATTGACTTTGTGGCCATACTGCCTTTCTATCTAGAGGTTGGACTCAGTGGCCTGTCTTCCAAAGCTGCTAAGGATGTCCTGGGCTTCCTCCGCGTAGTCCGTTTCGTGCGAATCCTGCGAATTTTCAAGCTGACCCGCCACTTCGTTGGGTTGCGGGTCCTGGGACACACCCTCCGTGCCAGCACAAATGAATTCTTGCTGCTCATCATATTTTTGGCATTGGGCGTCTTAATCTTTGCCACGATGATCTATTATGCCGAGAGAATAGGTGCTAAACCAAATGACCCTAGTGCCAGTGAACACACACACTTTAAAAATATCCCCATCGGCTTTTGGTGGGCTGTTGTCACCATGACGACCCTGGGCTACGGAGACATGTATCCTCAGACTTGGTCAGGCATGCTGGTGGGGGCCCTCTGCGCTCTCGCTGGCGTGCTGACCATTGCCATGCCTGTCCCTGTCATTGTGAACAATTTCGGAATGTATTACTCCTTAGCTATGGCTAAGCAGAAGCTACCAAAGAAAAAAAAGAAGCATATCCCGAGGCCACCCCAGCTGGGATCCCCCAATTATTGTAAATCTGTCGTAAACTCTCCACACCACAGTACTCAGAGCGACACTTGCCCACTGGCCCAAGAAGAAATTTTAGAAATTAACAGAGCAGGTAGGAAACCTCTTAGAGGAATGTCCATCTGACCGTTAACCTCCATCCCGTGTAGTGATTTAAGATTCAGCCAGACTGCTTTCTTAGAGCAATGGGTAGCACATTTATCCATTCTAGTCCCACCATCACACAGTGAATACTATGTGTGAAGTCTAGGTTGCAGGGACAAAAGGTACAGTGGAGGCTGATCAGCAAAACTAAGGATGAGAGCACGCTCTAGGAGCCCAAACTTTGGTCCTGGATAAGGGCATACAAGTCTCAAGATATTTTGAAAAGCTGTTACATCTAGTGGAAAAATTTTGAGAGTTCTACAGCTATGTTGCTGGACTGTGTAATGCATCTCAGAGGCTCCTGAGAGCTGAATGCTTCATAGAGCAGAGTAGGAGCCAAGTACTCAGCAATTACAGTTTTCTGACAAAACAGGGCTGGAATTCAAAACAGCCAGATGCTTTCTCATTTGTTCCCATTTGGGACCTTTCAGCTGTTTTAAATGGCAGATATTGTACATCTCATTACAGAAACTAGGTGCCTAGTAAGTTGAAGGGACAACTATACCATCATGCATATTCATGAGACGATCCCGTCTCTTTCTGATGATTAACTGCAAAGTAGAACAACAGCTCAAATTCTTGACACTAATGCAAAATGACTCACTCTGAGACAAGACTAGATGTAAGGATGTTTATTCCGTGGCATGCAAATCAATCTATTCTATAATATTCCACTAGAATTTAGCATTTAGAACTATGAAGTGTTTTGAACCACATTTTCTAAAACATGCTCCTTTTGCAAGTATGGGTTGGTGAGTTACAGCTCTTTCAACCTTCTAGCAGCAAAGGCCAACTGGAAAAGGTCTGAAGTGGTCATTACTGGCCTATCTGGCCTAAACAGTGATCACCTCATGATATGGTATTCTTATTTTTAATTATAGTGATTCATGCTAGCAATAGGTGAAACCAGAGCAAAATTAATCATACTAATTCTACTGGGAGCGGGGAGGGAAATGGAAAAAATACTAGTCACCATGGAATATATTATAATATCCCATGGCTAGTGGTTAATTATGGGAATATCTCAGTTTTATGAGACTCCTCCTATAGCACACAAAGTTACGGGGCTCCAATTTGATTATTAAATCCCCATAATCTACCTCTACCCATGGAATATCACCATTTATTCTATGGAGCAGTTTCAAAGTAGATAACCATGTTGAAAACAAAGCCAACTTCATTTTTGGCAGATGTTCCAGCCAAGTTACATAGTAGACATTCTTCAGCCTGTTCAGAATATCCCCCTGCGTTGTATTAGACAGGACAGCCAAGTGATCTAAGCTGCCATGTAGTTTAGAAGAGGTGTTTTGAAAGAGTAGCGTATACCTATGATGGTCTTGTGTTATCATTTTTTTGCTTTAAAGAAAATTCTGATTTGTTACTCATTGTGAGTGAGGTATTCTCTCGTCATCTCATAGCCATGCATGTTGATGTCATTGTGAGATGCACAAAGAAAGTGAGACTTTCCTTTGTGTGTGACTTCACCAATGCCAATGCTAATTTTGGAGGGGAAGAGCTGGTGGGAATATTTCTCTTCTATTCTCTTTTCTCTTCTTATTTGTTTTCCCCTTTTGTGCAACTGTGTAAAATCCATTTGGAAGGTAAATAGTTTTCATTTTTTTTGTTAAAGGCTATTCCATTGCAACAGGCCAATCACAATTCACGTGACTGATAGACTGTCTCTTACCTATTGTATTTTTGGCGCACAAGCGATGGTTTTATCATCCATTCCCCTCAGGTTGCAAATGCTTATCACAACTCATGCTCAAGCAGCAAACTTCCTCATAAGCAGATGTCA
>NW_008679619.1:182380-187394 GCF_000695815.1 Acanthisitta chloris | reverse complement strand
GGGAAAGAGGGCACAACAATATTGCATGTCTCCTACTGTGAGCGATATGCCAACTACCCAGCTGTAGTGTGCAAGAGATGCCAGACTCTGGAGTACTTTAGCAGTCAGCTGCAGAGTGACTCTTCTCAGAAATCCCTTCCATTACCTACCCAGGTCCTCTCTGGGAACTAGAGGACTAAGAACTCTAAGAGTTCAGTGCAATTCCATGCTGGTGTCCTGAGAATACTTGTCATTTTGGTTCAATGTGGAACTGTTTTGCCACCATCAGTGCTCTAAAATCAGCTGTTACCACAATATCCATGAAGTATTGGTAGTAACAGTAACTTATCTATTTCTGCAATAATTAAGAGAGACTATTTTTATATACATATACAAGCATATATATTTTAAGAAGTAACAAAGCACACTTCAGCTAACAAAATGGACCTGGTAACACTGTAGCTGGAGCTCTGTTTCTGAGAATTATTATGCACCACTAGCAGCAAAAAATACTGCCTGCGTCTTTTAGCTTCCTAATAGGAAAAGATCTATATGTGTGCAGGAGAAACATAAAAAATAGTAAGTACGATCAGGACCAAACTGTTAAAACAAGATATGCATTGCCTTGGATGTTGAGTTTCACTTGTGTAATATGAAGCATTCATAGGCACTTTCTTGTTGCTGAAACCACCACCTGCACATTATATGAAAACAGAGACTTTCAAGCAGTGAATGTTTCCCATACTGTAAAATACCTGGTTTGGTTAACAGCACCTAACTGTAAACAACCAGTTAACATTGCACAAGAAGCACAGAATGGGTGCCTAATGTTTCCAAAATAATGCCCGATTTCTCCAAGTTATTTCTTGTCATTTTTAACTGTAAAGCCTCAGTGTGACAGTGTCTAGGCCATCTATAACATGTGATTTGTATCTAATACATTATTCCAAAAAAGAAGCTTGCTTAGCTGCTCAGGGGTAAAGGACATCACATGAAGTTATTAATTCCATATATTATTTGTGGTGGAATGAGTAAACACTTCACAAAACAGGGATGAGGATGAAGTAGTTCCACATATGACTATGTCTCTCTAACCCTCTCGTGCACCGAGTCAGCAGTTCACATCTGTTCCTGGTCCATGCATGCAGGGCCAAGGGGGCTCTACAGAAGGTTCTGCACAGCCATGACCCAGTGCCTCCTCCCAGGCTAAGGAGCTCTTTCCTGGCATGGACACACAAACAGCAGAACTTTGCCCACAGGCTGCACAGCTGCTGCCAGTCATGCTGTGGTCATTTGCAGGCAAAGCAAAGATGCTTTGAATTTAAATTCTGGTAGGTTTGAATTAAAATTTTTTATTGTCCCCAACACTCTCAGCAGTTCAGTCCTAGGCTAATCTACACCTGGCAGGAGGGTATCTTTAATTAACAGCACTTGATTTTAATTCGATGTAAAGGATGTCAGCGTTTCATTCTACCATACCTCTCCTTCCTGCAGTAACTTTCCTGCTCTCCATCCCATTTGATCCCACCAGTGGGTGGCTGGGGAAAGCAGCAGAAGGGAGGAAAGGCACATCAGAGTAGAGGATGGCAGAGCTACTGTGTCTGGCAGGCCTTCACCAGCAGCAAAACATCGTCTTCAAGGCAGTTTCTGATGCCTGTAAATTCTCAAGATACACCTCATATAGTTCCTAGAGGAACTGGTCCTGTTACAAAGGAGCAGATTTCACCTGAGCAATCTGACTAAAATTCCTTGACCTGAGGATATAGAGGACCAGGTGGCCCCTCACTTAAAATACACACATCAAGTTCTAGCATCTCCAGGTCAAACTATGAACTTTGTTATGTTGCAGTGTTGTTTACAGGCCCTGTTCAAGATCAGGGCTTCATTTTGGCATTATTTTATATGTGACAACCACTATACTACAATCAAATACCCAACAGGCAGCAAAGAGAAAATGGAAGCAATCTCCAGTATTTTCATTTGGCACAGGGCTTGATTTAATTAAGCAAGATTCCTTGAATGGTCTGTGGCAAGGCCAGTAGTTGAATATGACTAAATAAGCATCAGTCAACCAGTCTGCTGTGCTGCAGTGTCTTTTGTCTAAAGGCTTCTGAGTATTCTAAACAGTCAGTATCATAACAAAAGTAAAAAATTAAACAAAAACACCAAACCACACCAAACAAGCAAAATGAATTTGCTTCAGACAGAAGCAAACCAGGAAAAGACAGTTTCCACCAATTCAACTTGGCTGACTTGTGTCCCAACCCCACACTGTCCTACAGACATGAGTTATTTCATTCAGTACATAGTGAAATATTTTAAGGTGCAAGTCTGTAAGAAAACCTCAAAACATGCAAAGCAAATACTGAAAGCTCTCAGTTTTGTTTTGAAAGTGCTGCTCAGCTCCTCAGTCTCTCTCTCCTGTGAGCTGTGTGCTTACCTGCAGGGTAGGTTGACTGCATGGCTAGGTCTTAAAGGTGTCACTGGATGAAGCAGTGAATGACATTTTCCAACACTATACAAAAAATGTAGAATAGGAATGGAATTCATAACTTCATTTGATGCCTACAGTACTGTCTGGTGCCACAGAGCAATGGTCTTAAGAATGCATCCGTAATGCATAAGCCTAAGGATGGATTATTTGGGGTTTGTTCGGAGATCTACCCCAATCTTTTATTTTTTTCCCAGATATATTTACAACACCAGCACACACAGTGTTTATAAAGAGTTTAATATGGAAAAAAAGTAATTTCTCACCACTCTGATCCTCTTTTGCATGCAGCTTCACTGAAGATATCCTCTAAGGATATCATATCTTCATACAAATGTGTTGTGCATCATCTTAAACAGTGTACTGATGGCAAAATTCTCTATTCATTGCACAGCTGTAAAATATGAAAATTACTGGAATTCAAGCACCTAAGAGGTAAAATGTCTGTCATTGCTGATACATACTTCAGCTTCAGAAAATTATTCTGTGGTTGTTTTACTTATGTGCCCCAAATCCAATTTTCAATAACCCACTCCTAAACTGTCCCTGTGTCTGATAGCTACAGTAATCCAAGTCTATCACTGACAGAGGAGAACTACATAGTTGCAGTGACTCCAGTGTACTCCATGGTCAGATGAACTGGAACAAGCTGTGATGTTAGGAACCTATTATTTCAATGCAATTTCCTGAGAGAGAGCTGATCTCCTTTTAAAGAAATGGTGTGGAATTACCCATTCCAGCTTTATCACTCATGCTTTCTGAAGGAGCTGCTCTTTTCTCAGGGCTTCATTTTTCATCCCTTCTGTCACCATAACCTAAATAACCTGTATTCCTTGTGCAACACACCAGTTCTAACGTCAGAAGTGTGCTGAGCACTGTAATTCTAGTGCCAATGCTCAGTGGGAGCTGGGAACTCTTGGCAGTTCTTGTCAGAGGCCCATTATGCTGCCTAACGTTTCACTGTAGTTTGTGAACATCAGTGGCTTTTATGGATAGCAAAGCATTGTTGAAGCCTTAGGTATGTAGTCACTGTGGTGGTCCTTCAAACCATGGGGAGGCAAATTCTCTGATCAAATGTCTTTGAACATTCTAAAAAAAATCTAATCTTATTTTAGTGTCATAAAACCTTTGACACACTCTGTAAGATGGACAGCAGACAGCAAAGTAACTGCTAAGAGTTTAGGTCTGTTTCAGCTCAAAAAGCTGATGTTTAAATGTGTTGGATATAGAAAATACTAAAAAGGCAGTGGAAAAAGTAATAGGGAGGTGGGTTTTTTTTCTTTTCTCGCTATACTTAGCCTTCCTAGCCTTTACAAATCAAAATCTCATCACTCCAAAATAGCAAATGAGGTAATGATCACATCTTGATATCATTGAAGATGGAGTCCTCTGGATCTAATGAGAAATTGTTGCAGCTCAAAATAAAAGGAATAACACTCAGTTCTTCTCATCTAACTTAAGATACATTTGCCTGAGGTCCCCCTTATATTGGAATAAGAATCAGGCAATGCCAGAGTGTAATTCACTCATTTATGATCTGAATTGTCCCCTGGGAGTATCTTTCTCAGTAAGAGATCACAGGTTATTGCAGCTCTAACTCAAGATCCTCAGTTAAGTGCCTACAGCTTTGTGTAAGCAATTTGGATCTACTCCTTGCCCCCTGCCCCATGTGACATTTCTGCAGTCTCATAGCTGTGGATCACATGCAAAGCAGCATTTATAACTGATAGAACGTAACACTTTGTTGTACAATTATTCATCTGTCATTTCCTGTAGAGATACAGCTGGTGGGTGTCTCTTGTACTATGGTGCTTGTTTACTCTAGAACTTGAGTAAAAAATAACATACTCTATACCAAGTAATTTGAAAACAAAAAGGAGGATTTATGAATTCAAGCACAGTTCTTTATGTTTTCTCTGGTACTATAAAACAAAAACAAGAATTAGAATCTATCCCCATACAGACCCTGTGGTCCAGCCAGAGCCAGGGCTGAGTGTGTGTAGGGGCAGGACTGCACTAAGCTGAAAAACAATTGCAGAACTAAATAATAAATGTTAGGATTTTTCATGCCTTAATAACTTAATGAGCACAAGGCACTTTTGGTCATGGGAAAACACAGACACAAGCATTCCAGCTAAATAAAGCCACCCTGTGCCAATCCTCCAGCACAAAGCAGATGCAAACATGGTAAATCCTCTTTCTCAAGAATGTGCCTGCCACTGGAGCTCCCATGCCATCTAGTGCAGAATGCATTCCTGGGATATGAAAGAGGTACTCTTGGCATCACTTCTTTCTGCTGGACTGAGTATGATTGGTGCTTGCAGGACAGATATAACAAAAGGCACCTCTGTACAAGAAGTACATCTCTGCTGCAGTAGAACTAAACAGATTAGATGACTCATCTGTTACTACAAAAGACCAGGGACAAGAGTGTAGAGTATGAGATCCCAGTTCTGTGCCCAGTCCACTTGCCTATATCTCTCTTAGTCTGTACTTGCTGGAAATGTTCTCCAAGCCTTTTAGCTACTTGCTTCAGCACAAAGC
>NW_008679619.1:130428-182370 GCF_000695815.1 Acanthisitta chloris | reverse complement strand
GTCATTGTTCTTTGTATTCATCCATGTTCCATGTCTCAGACACCTTCCATACTGTACAGATCATCATACTGTATTCCTCAGTCAGAGCAGTAATATAAGATTGTAACATGATTCACCTGACTGCATTTTTCTGCAACCTCTACCTGACCTGTCGGTGACTCTGTGCATTCTAACAGAACATGGTGTTAGTGAGACTCTCAAAAGTTCAGGATAGGTATAAGTGAAACCCCAGAAAGGTCAGGATAGAACTAGGAAGGATCTTCCAGAGCTCTTTGCAATGCAGCATTTCCAGGAGCAACAGTTCTCAGTACTGCATTAAGCACATATCCGATAATGCCTTTAATAGCAAGATGCACTGGATCTACTTTACTAGAGCTCCTGTATTCCTCTAGTGGTACCAGCAGGTAGTCAGCCAACACACTGTCACCTCACTTCAAGAAATAGTACCTCTCAAAGGGGATATTCTCTGGGAGTGATGTTACTGTGTTGGCCAAGTTAGTACTGGGAGAGGTGGTCCCCACCATCACTGGAGTGCCTTTCCTGGGGGACACGGCTTTCTGGAGGGACCCAGGTCAACACGGTGGTGAGTAAATGTTGAAGAGGTAGGTTGGGTTGGAAGGATTCTGCATTATTCATGTAGCATACTACATTCTGCTCTCATGCCAGTGTAAAGTCCATTAGTATGATATCTACTCAGAAGAACTTCGTAGCAACTTTCAAAATATGCAGTAATATAAAAATCAGGAAACTAATAAAGATGATACCTAGATAAATATATTTATTTTAATGGCCTTAGAATATTGGGGTAACTAAAACTGAGTTGTTATATAGGAATCTTAATTCTTTTACATGTTCTTCACATTTTCTCTTTTTTCTCTTTCTCTTTTTCGCTCTGTTTGTTAACATTTACTTGTTATTACTGTGCGTTGCTTGCGACTTGTGTATGTTACAGACTGTCACATTTTATTCTGTGAAGTTTTTCTCCAATTTCCATCAACCTGAGCTCCATGTTGGGCAGCCGAGGAGATTACAATACAGTTCTTTAATGCAAAAGAACAAGGAATGTCACAGACTGTAGGTAACTTCACTGAGGTTGTGACACAAAACCTGATGCAAGGTATTAATGCAAAGAGTAAGTACTTGGTATGAAAATAGAGCTACTTAGTTAAATTACTTTCTTTTTTTTTCAGATAGTCTGCATGGGAAAAATTAATTTTTATTACTCTCCAGCAGAAAAAACTCCCAAACTACCAATTTAGGATTTTTGTCACTGCCATTTTGAAAACCAGTGGTGCTCATGCTGACACATCATTGCTCATTTTCAAAGGCCTAAACCCATATTTTCTATGCTGTTCTTCTCTATGCTGTATTTCCTACCATACACTCCAAGACATAATTTCATCATTTCATCATCCTTTGTCTGTGGTTTAATATATCTTCTCCATAATTCTTTTTCTATTTTATTATAGTTATATCCCTTTCACTCTAAGGATTTAACAACAAAATTGAGCCCCTACCCATGGCATCCACGTTTCTTAATGCAGCGTGAGCCTCTGGAGCCTATAAAAATTGATTTCTGTAGCCAAAGATGGTCTGACATTCAGAATTTGCTGAGTGATGTCCTGAGCAAAGTATTTTGTTTACAATCTCCTCCAATTATCTCCAAAAGCTATTTTGAAAGAATGCTAAAAAAATAGTTGGTAGACATTTTGACCATTTTCTAGAGGAACGGCATGAAGTTTATTGTTCGTTCTTAATTGTCAGGAAATTCGATATTAGCTCAGAAATCACTGTAGCCTTGTACCAACTCAAGAAAAGCATATTTTTCTCAGTGTGAAGTTCCTTTACTACCTGATTCACTATTATGCTCTGACCCTCTCTGAGTCAGTGAAGAAGCACAGCAGAGATTAGATAGAGTCTAACATAAAAAAATTACAGTGATTTATACTGATGCAATTGATGAGTGGCCAATGAATATTAATGGACAGCAAACACTATTCAGGCAACTAAATCAGAAACAACTCGCTAACAGGAGTGAAATTTGAATTAAAGAGACTCAAGAGAGTAGGGAACTGAACTGTAAATATTTCTATTTCATGCAGCATCTCAGAGAGAAATCATTGAATCACAGAATCATTTAGGCTGGAAAAGACCTTTAAGATTATCAAGTCCAACCATTAACCCAGCACTACCAAGACCACTACTAAACCGTGTCCCTAAGTGCCACATCTACATGACTTTTCAATATCCGCAGGGATGGAGACTCAACCATTTCCCTGGGCAGCCTGTTCTAATGCTGGACAATACTTTTGGTGAAGAAATGTTTCCCAATATCCAATCTAAACTTCCCCTGGCACAACTTGAGGCCATTTCCTGGTGTCTTATCACTTGTAAATTATGAGAATAGACTGAATCCCACCTTACTACAGCCTCCTTCAGGTTTCCCCTGAGCCTCCTTGTCTCCAGACTAAACACCCTCAGTCCCTCAGCTGCTCCTCATAAGACTTACCCTCTAGACATTTCACCAGCTCCATTGCCCTTCTCTGGAGTGGCTTCAGCACCTCAATGTCTTTCTTGTAGTGAGGAGCTCAGAACTGGGCACAGGATTCCAGGTGTGGGGTTGTTGTGACCCAAGGTCAGGACCCAACATTTGACCTTGTTGAACCTGTTGAACCTTGTTGACCATTGGCCTCAGCCCATCAATCCAGCCTGTCCAGATCCCTCTGCAGAGCCTTTCTACCCTCCAGCAGATCAACACTCCTGTCCACTGTGGTGGTGCCTGCAAATTGAGTGATGGTGCCCTTCATCCCCTTGTCCAGAGCATTGACAAAGACATGAGACAGGACTGGCCCCAATACTGAGGCCTGGGGAATACCATTTGTGACCAGCCCCCAACTGGATTTAACTATTCACCACCACTCCCTGGACCCAGCCAGCCAGCCAGATTTTTACCCAGCGAAGAGTGCACCCATTCAAGCCATGAGAACACAGTTTCTCTAGGAGAACACTGTGGAAAACATTTTCCTCATCCACTAAGATGGTCATCTTGTCATAGAAGGAGGTCAGGTTGGTCAAGCAGGATCGGCCTAAAAGCATGCTGGTTGAGCCTGATCCCCTGGTTGCCCTGCACATGCCATATGATGGCACTCAAGATGACCTGCTCCATGACCTTCCTGGGCACTAAGGTCAGGCTGACAAGCCTGTAGTTCCCCAAATTCTCCTTCCAACCATTCTTGTGGCTGGGCATCACATTTGCCAACCTCCATTAAGCCAGGACTGCTGATAAATCACTGAAAGTGGCTTGGTGGGCACTTCCATGAGCTCCCTCAGTACCCTTGATTGTATCCCTGCCAGCCCCATAGTCTTGTGAGTTCCTAAGTGGTGTAGCAGATCACTGACCATTGACCCTTTATTATAGGGGCTTCATTGTGCTCCCTGTCCCTGTCTTCCAGCTCAGGGGATGGGTACCCAGACAACAACTGAATATACTATTAAATACCTCAACCTTTTTCCTCATCCTTTGTCACTGTGTTTTCCCCCCACATCCAATAAAGGATGGACATTCTCCTTAGCCCTCCTTTTGTTCCAAATGTATTTATAGAAACATTTTTATTGTCTTTTATGGCACTGGCCAGATTAAGTTCTAGTTGGGCTTTGGCCTTTTTAGTTTTCTCCCTGCATAACCTCATGACATCCCTGTAGTCCTTCTGAGCTGCCTTCCAAGGGTGATAAACTTGCCTTTTTCTCCTGAGTTCCAGCCAAAGCTCTCTGTTCAATCAGGCTGATCTTCTTTCACCTGCTCCTCTTTTAGCACGTAAGGACAGCCTATTCCTTCACCTTTAGGATTTCCGTCTTGAAATATGTCCAGCTTTCCTGACTCCTTTGCCTCCCAAGGAACTGTGTCAGCCAGGCTCCTAAACAGTTCAGTGTCTGCCCTCTGGAAGTCCAAGGTAGCAGTTCTGCTGATTCTCCTTCCTTACTCTTCAAGAATCAAAAATTGATTTTGTGATCGCTATGCCCCAGATGGCCTCCAACCATCATATCCCCCACGTATGGTTGGACTCAATGATCTTAGAGGTCTCCTCCAACCTTGATGATTCTGTGATTCTATGATCACCCCTCTGTTCACCAACAACAGAGCAGGACATCCTCCCTAGCTGGCTGACTTGGGAAGTGAAATCTAAGGCTATAAAGTCAATGGGCATTTTCAGATTATGAATAGCTCTTAAGCTCCTCCACAAATCAAAGTAAATATCTTTGAATACTTGGATTCATACTCTTAACTTCATTACAATCACTTGCTTATCACAAGAAGTATCAGCCAAAAGTGATTCTGCAAAACTAGGATGCAAAAAGGAGTGTAAAATCTTTGCATTTTTTTAGAATAAAGACAGCTGGGGGAAATCTGTCCTCCAGCAGCACTACGGCTGCTCTACTTCCCACTTCCAGCTTGTAGCTAAGAAAAGCTGAAGTACAGCAATACTCCACCCTCACCTTAGCTGTGATACCTCTGTTCCTGTACCAGTCTGTCACTAACTGAAGAGCCAGGGAAACCCATCATACCAAGAAGAGTTTCCCATTGCCAGCATAGTATGACACAGCTAATGTTTGCCACAGTAACAGCCCTTTTACATCACCAGAAAAGT
Source organism: Acanthisitta chloris (assembly GCF_000695815.1). Taxonomy (NCBI): domain Eukaryota; kingdom Metazoa; phylum Chordata; class Aves; order Passeriformes; family Acanthisittidae; genus Acanthisitta; species Acanthisitta chloris. Next base: position 177,724 of record NW_008679619.1, on the reverse strand, counting down.
GCAAGAGACTGAAAAACAGAAGGGTAATTAACACAGTGGAATACATACCAATACTTTCTTCAGGGATCTAGTTGGATTAAAGGTCTTTGCTGTTAGGAGCCTCATGGAAATCCTTCTTCATAAGACACTTCAGGCAGCTACTGTGCATGTTAGGGTTAGTGATGGGTTTAAAATGAGCAAATGAAAACAACCCTCAAGTTCTGAATGAGAACTCTCAATTGACCAGGAGTGAGACTATCCACAGACAGTAATAACAGCAATCCCAGGTTTGGGATCAGAACGATAAGAGCACAGTTGAGATCTAGACAAGTGGTAGATTCATTTTTAGGTATACATGGGAGGTGTGTGTGGAATGTAATTTAGTCAGACAAAGTTTACCCAGTAGCAAGATCTTCATCTTTTAAGCAATTATTTACTTTCTTAGTTCTGGCCCTGCTTTGCACTCCTCTGCTCCTGCCTCTTTCCTGCCTGTCAGCCCCTTCCCTTGTAACAGAGGCAGAGGCTTGAAGTCACCCAAGCTTTTGTGGAGTGGCAAATGGCTACTCAAGGAAGTTGTACGTACTCAAGCTGTGTCCTTGTCTCTTTCAGATTTTAAACAAGGGTAGTCAGGAGGAAGTCTTCTGGAAGAGATTGTTAGTGACCTAATGTGACTGAAGAGACAGCACTATGTCTCTCAATTGCTGTGTTTCTGATCAAGGGCTGGGAAGACCCCAACTTATTTAGCACATTGTGAAAGAATCTGCCATGATCCCTGTAGTCAGTTATTGGCTCATGGGTTACTATGCATGGATACCATGCTATGATTTGTGGAGTTTCTCTCAGCCTTGTTTCAGTCAAAGTGGTTACAACCTACAGAAGTTTCTATAAGGACTAGAAAAGGAATTGGATTTCCAATCCTGTAAACACTGAAAATGGTCCACCCTGAGAGTGCCTTTCAACTCATCCAGTCTTTGGGGTAAGTGACCACTGCACAAGCTCAAAAGTAGTGTGACTTGCGAACATCCCTGGCCCACACATAATTTCTGAAGATATCTAAGGTAGGAAGGGCAGACCAGGAACTTGTTTCTTAGCAGCTCTTTGCTTAAGGGAAGAGGACTGGGGTGACTTTGCCGGTGCAGGAACCATTTCTGTACAAGTGCCACATTTCCAAGCATAGATTGAGCTCAATAAATATATGTCCACTGATACTCTGAACATAAGATGCAGTTCAAATAGTTGGAGATTCAGGGTCAGACTCTGGCTTATAATCAAAACCAGCAGCACCAGTAAAACCACTATGACAGTTTGCAACCATTTGCTGTGACAAAAGAGCTGAGCCATGCAGCAGCAGGTACATGGGCAGTCTCTACTGTGCTTCTCCACCATAAGCAGAGTATACTAATGCAAAATCTAGCAGTGCTCCTCAGTTGTGATTTTTTTTTCAGAATCCCTCCCCCCAGTTTTGAAATTCAGTATTTGTTTGGAAACACCTGAGGCATTTTAATAGTACTTTTCTTGCAAGTGGAGATGGATGAGATAAGGAGGGAAAAAAGCAAACAGAAACCACACAAATGAGGTAGTTGTGAAGCAAACTACTCACCTGGGAAATATGCTGAATACTTTCTTTAGCTTCTCAGCCAAGTCTCTGCAGGAGAATGTTTAAAGCTGATGGAGTTAACTAGGTATTCACAGATAGGACAATTAGGAAGATAAGGTGCCAAGCTGAGAGTCAGAAGATTTTGTTGTAAATAACCTCTTACATAGCAGTAGGCAAGTTACCCATCGGTAAAACAGAGATGATAACATTGACTTTTCTTCATGGAACAGAACCTAAAGAATAAAAAATGCTGTACAAGTCTAATTCAGATTCTGCTAGCAGGGATGGAAAGGCTCATGTGAATTTGGTAGGCCAGAATCAAGCCTTAGAAGTTTCAAGCATCTAGTAGTTGTCATTAGTACAACTAGACTGGTAGTCACCAGACAGCAACAGTTGCAGTAGTTTTTCTTTACCTGGAGTTCTCTGAAACACAAGGTCAGTCTTGAAAAAAGCAAACATGCAAATGGAAACTTGACAAATCAATGTCATGTAACATCATTTCATTTCATCTTTAGACTGTATTCCTAAAATCCTTCAGCATGTAGATCTGCTAATCAAAACAATGGGAACTTCTAACCATGGACTGATGACAACAGTGATGTTTCCTTTATTGCCATAACAGACTAATCACATAGTACACACCATGTGATCGCTGAGTCCTACCTCCAGAGGATTAGGTGCTGCAGCCAGTGGTTTGGAACACAACAACTCTACTTAACACTACTTACTTCTATACACCAGCAATAGATGCAGTCTTCTGTGCTGGCAGTTTCTCTGCTTCCTAAATATTTAGCCAAATAGTCATTGTGGATTAGCATTGCTACCCAGAATGTGATCCCTAAGGCACAACCCATTCATGGAATGTTCAAGGGACATTAGTAGGACAGTTCAGTGACTTGTCCACAGCTTTGGCTCCTCTGTTCTCTTTCTCTTAAATAGATATAAAATTACAAGGTTGTGGATTTTCAACAAGCATAGAAAAAAAATCATCAGTGCTAAGGGACCCTGAGGGGCTGCAAGAGCAAGTTTCAGCTCAAGTTCCTAGGGATGTATAATGCAATTTAAGAAATTAATTCAAAGGTCAATTTTCTTGCCATTCAAGCACAAAAGAGCCTGCAAACTGCTTCCAAAAGGATCAGTGGCTGTTACCAATGAGCAGCCTGACCCACAACCACTCTGCTCAGAGATGTTTTGGGCTCCAGAAACAGACCAGTTCCCCCTCCATCACTTGCAATTCAGTTTGCAAGCCTAGGCTCAGGAGTAGCAGTGGGAGTCTCAGAGATTTCAGTGCAGAGCTCTGCTGACACAGCTGCCTCCCTCATTTCAGGATTAGAACCATCAGCTTGTAGCAGTAGAGGCTTATGGAGCAGCCCAGTTCTTTACTCATCCCCAGGAGGACTGCAGCTCTCCCCAAACACAGTTAAGTGATTTTTAAATCAACAGCTCAGTACCTGCAATGTCACGGTTACTATGGCAGCCGTGCCAGGTTTTTGTGCAGAGTGGTATAAAACAGCAGTGAGTATTATGAACAGAAAGGAACTGCAACTCAGTGGAACCTTTAAACTTTAAAATCCGATTGCAATTAGTGTCCATCAGTATTAAAATGCACCTATAGCTTTTGCCATTTTTTAAAATGTATTGAGAGACCTAATTATTTCGTTGCTCACAAAACAAGACATTACTACCTCCCTCTCTGGGGAAATAATTGGCTGATTCTGCACAGAGGCAAAAAAGGAGGCAGAGGTGAGATCTGCAGAAAAGACTGTTTATGTCGTGACGAACCTGTGACATCTAAATAGAAGAAAAATAAAGGCATAAAATGCAATTACTGGTGCATGATAGATGCATAGTATGTGTCATATACATCCGTGTGTGTGTGTGTGTGTGTGTGTGTGTGTGTGTGCAAAGCAACAAATATAACTTGAAAATGCTTTTGCCTCCTACTCATCTATGTTGTCTATCAGAGGATCAGAGTCATATCTCCAAACCCTACATAATGTATTGTTTTTTCTTTTGGGCTCTTTTTTATTACGTGGCTTCAAAATAACTGAAAAATAAATGAGAATGTTATGTAGAGTTCAGAACGAGGTAGTATGTGAATCCAGAAGAGGCACTGAAATTAAGTCTGTCGAGTTTGTCTTTCGTTAAAGATGTGCAGGATCACCCATTGCCTTACAGTGTCTAGGTAATAAGCATTATGCAACCGAGGTGTAGGATGCTGCCAGTACCACTCAGTTAACATATCTCAGCATTTGTGAAGCTTTGGAAAGCACATTTTGACTGTTTTTTCCCTCCCTTCAACCAAAATACTCATATCGAGCTGTGCCATATTTCGAGTATATTCTCAATACACTAATTTGCACTTTAAAACCCTAAAACAAATCCTACACTAAATAGCACTTTAAATTGTTTTATAAATGCAAAACCAGTCACACAGAGAAAACATAAGATTCTCAGTCTATCCTCATGGGAATGTGTGGAGTAAAGTGGGGAAATCTGACAACCTATTTTCATTATTTACAGCCAAGAGTGAATTTTACTCTTACCTAGTTTCCAAATTCATGGCCTGCTGTAGTGTTTTCTGTATGTAGTGTCCTGTGCTGGCATTGCAAATACTGTGTGTGTTTCAAAGGAGAACATCAGAAAATGGATTGGGGTTTTTTTAAAATCCACATTCTGCTGTTGTATTTCCATACGTAATGTACTCTGTGTGTCTAGAACGTGTACAGCCATTCTGCATGACTGATACCAGAACTGCTATAAAACCATCTGGGTAAATTTTGGGGAGGGGAAGAGCAGGAGTTTCCCCCTCAGTAATATTGCACACGGGTATAAATGAGCACAAACAGAATATACTCAAATAGCAAAACACAACTCACAGTCCACTGCCTCTCCAAAGCTCTGAGTGACAGTAGGGCTTCATGACAAACAGGTCATTCATGCACCATCCGATGTCATGCGAAAACATAATCTGATTTCTAACCGCAGTCTTCTGCTCACAGGACTAGGAACCAATGCACGTCTGTTTCTGAGATCTGTGCGGACGTACAGGTGGTTGCTGTTACACCTAACGTGATCACGTTTTGTTTCTCCTCCCACTTTAACAGACTTTATTTCATTTCGGTGCAGTGCACATGAACGCAGTGTCTAGGACAGATGTGCTACCTTTTATAGTGTCGCTATAGAAGTCTTTAGCTGTGCACCCTTAATTTGCAGCTGGAACTCTAATAAACAGTGCATAGTGTTTCAATAGCCTTCTGCTTATATGTTTGAAGATTCGAAACTGAATGGTGAGGTGGCCAAGGCGGCGCTGGCAAACGAAGACTGTCCCCACATAGACCAGGCTATTACGCCTGATGAGGGCCTGCCCTTTACCCGCTCTGGCACTCGGGAGAGATATGGACCCTGCTTCCTCTTATCAACCGGGGAATATCCCTGCCCGCCTGATGGAGGAATAAGAAAGGGTATGTAGCTGGGGCCCTGGAACCATGTAGTTAGCAACCGTGTGACATAAGTAAGAGAAAGTCAGCCGTAGCTGTAGCACGCGATAGTGCGCTTGCTGTAGAGATGCACGTTTGGGCTGGAAACCACCACCTGATGTCTGCATTTGGAGTTTCTAACCTATTTCTTTCAGAAAGAAAAGCCTGAGGAGCTGTAACTACCCCATGCAGCTATGCTAGGCAGTTGAGTCTTCCACCCCAGCTGGTGCAGTAAGCTTTAGTGAAGGATGCTCTACTATGTCCTTAAATTAGCCCATCCGCTAAGGAGAGACCAATTAACATTTCATAGCAATGAAGATTTGCCACTTGGAAAGCTCACAGATCTTACCAGACTCTGAGGAGCTTAGACTTGGAGGTGGCAGACAGAAAAGATTAAACACAAAAGCAAAACATCCTCAAGAAATACGAAATGATTATTCGGCTACCTTAAGAGGGCACTAAAACAAATTATTTGGATATTCATAGCTGTTCAGTTCAACAGAGAAAGAAAAGTATACAAGAACATCTGGTGGCACAGGTGTCTTACAATTGGAAAATAATCCACCTAAAATCCTTTCATAAATAAATCATTATTAGTTTCTCAGACTTCTGACAGCTACAAGTCTCTCAGAAGTAACTGCATTTTAGTTTGCTAATGGTCAGAATAATCTGTTTAGCAACAGAAGCCAAATCACATGAAAAAAACCCAAAACTTCCCTTCATAAAATAGTTTCTTTTGCTTAAATCATTCAATGTGAGGAAACCATAAAAATCAAAATTAGAATTACATCTATATGCATCAAAGTTGATAAGGAATGGGAAGATTGGAAAGGAAATCTCTCTCTTTGAATCAGTGTTTACCACTGGTGTACTGTATATAGTATATGATATAGTCAATATTTTAAAACTGCAAAGATTGTATGATGTAACCATACACTGAGTATGGAGTATAGAATTCCCATGTGCCATTGTATGATGGACAATAGTTATAGTAATGCCAGTTATAGATAGTGTATGTATTTATAAGTTTAAAGCTTATCATCAACAAAGATACAGTAGGACCACAAGACTTTCATATGAAAGTATATCCTCTAAAATTTACCTTTGTAGCAAAGCGTTTTACTTGATTCTGTATTGGATAAGCATTGGCCGTGTTCATTCAGCCTGGGCGAGTTCAGGTGGTTCCAGTGGATCAGGGGAACACTCCAAATGGCACATCCTTTGGGATGGGGAATGTATGGTTTTCACGATGCACTGCAACCGCCTCTCGTTACTGAATGAAACAGAGGCTGGTTGGCTAAAGAGTAATATACGTCAGCATATTGTTGGCCTGTTTGAAACACGTTGAGAGCATCTTAATTGTTGTTCCAACAGAATTTCATCCATAGTTTGTGCAACTCTCTGTACACTTGCTGAGCTGTTTACATGCATGTATGAAAAAGAAGGGGGGAGGGAGGGAGGGAAAGTGAATGCATGCAATTTTGTTTTGGTTTTCTTTTTTTGTTTTATTTTTTTAAGATGCTGAGAACAAAGGAGTAGTATCTCTATAGCAACAAAATAAATTCTATAGATTTTGCTGCCTTTTCCCCCTCCTGTCCCCAAAGATACCAGAAACCTTAATTTTGCCTGAGGTCAAAATGCATGAAGTGGAAGGGAGAGGTATGCTTGAGTGTATGACAGAGACCCAGAAAATCCCTCCCACTGACTCTTTTTTTTTTTAGGGTACAACCATGTTGCTGCCTGTAGGATCAATTACATAGCCTGACCATCCTTGAGAAATGCTGAATTTTTTGTTTTAACGTATATATTTTAAACTTGCTCTGTATTTCAACGGCCTTCTGAGTCACGTTGCAAGCGATACTACTCTCGGCATGTCCGTGCATGCAGATGCTATTGAACTGGCTACAATGTTGACCTCATTCTTAGTCCATTCTGTCATTGATCCAATGCTGTACTTTGCATTTTTCTTTTAAATGAAGGTTACGAAATGTCACGGAGCCTTAACAGCATAGCTGGCATAAGTGGAAAAGCGATAGGATTATCCTCAGTGTCTGCGCCCTACAGCTCTCCTAGTCCAGTGAGACGTTCTTGGTCTCCCATCCCATCTATTTTGTAGCATGGATCAGTAGCAGAGAATGGTCTAAAAAGCTTTATTTTCAATTAGCCTATGCTATGTTGCATATAGTCCAGGTGACTAAGTCTGAAGATGCAATGTCTCACAGTAGCACCTGCTGGAAACGGTGTTACTACTGATGCTAGGTGACAACACTCCTAAATAGCACTCAGATGACAATAGGCAGGCATTGGCGTAGTACTGGTGGGCCATACGTGCTGCATGGTATCAGTACATAGGATGAAGGGTAGATGCACCAGATAGTTTCCTTCCTGGTGCATCCTGCTAGTATGTGCTTATTTTGGCTAATGGTGGATCTACTGGCTCTGTATGGAATGGGTTAGGCATTTAGTCGATGCTGAAACATGCCAACGATGGAAGATTTTGCTTTTCTCAGGATATTTTTGAGCCATAGGAACCCTGCAGGAGTTTGAGCAAACGAGCACAGTAGGATGAAACTTTGCATGGGCACCTATTAAGCTGAAAGCAATACTCAGACACACTGTAGAGAGGTCTCAGTCTGGCTGACTGCATGGAAAAAAAATCCTGTTGAAGAAGAATATGGCTGCCTCTGCATGTAGCTATTTCACCTTTTCCTCCTTCCTTTAAAACTAAGATGCCAAGCTTGATGTGAAAAGCGCAGGGAAGAAGCTCAAGTACTGATTGTATTCTTTACATGCAGATCTTTGCAAAGAAAGTCCAGTCATTGCTAAATATATGCCAACAGAGGCAGTCAGAGTGACCTGACAAGGCAAGATGGAGATGAACATTGATGGCTAATAAACATCTGTGTGGAACTGTGCAGGCATAGAAGACCTTCTCATTTGGACAAAGTTAACTCGCTCCATGCAGGTTTTATGGATGATTCTTCGTGGTTCTGGAGTTGTACTAGAGATGCAGGCTTTTTCTACGGCCAAAATGTAACAAAACTGTAGAAGATTTTTTTTTAATCTATTTTTTTGTTCCATAGCATGAATTGCATGAAGATAAAAACGAAAAGAAAAAAAAAAACCAACAACAACAAAACACACACATGAGAAACACTGCAAATGTATGATTAAGGAGAAAAAAAAAAAAAGCAAAGTTATATATTTTCTTTCAAAGCTCTTTACTTTTACATACATTGTTGTAGCCAAAATGTAAAACATTATAAAACTGTACATTTCTTTGCTATGGATCGCTTCTTTTTGTATACAAGATACAGAGTAATGGTTTTAAAAAGTGCAATCAGGCAGTCATCGGTCATATTGACCACGCCTTCACAGTTCATCACACCGACATGGAAATCAAGAACTTTTAATCCAACTAGAAGTGTATAAAAATAAGAAAAACTTTTTCCTGTCTGTTTTTGTTGGCATGCTTGTGACACATGGGACCTTCCTTCGGACCTGACAGTAACAGCTGGTTCATTTTCCAGCTCTGGTTATGTTGTATTTTATTGATGTATAGCTCCAACGTAAAGACCCTTCATAAATTGTTCATATTAAGTAATCAGTATGAATTTTAAACAAAAGAGGTGTTATTTTAAAACTGGGACTTATAGTACAAAATCAGGAAAATACTCAAGTATAAATGGTCTCAAAGTTTAAGAAACAAGACAACAGCATTGTATGCAATTTAGTACTGAGTAAAATGCATGCACAATGTTATGCAAAACAATTCTAGCATGAAAATAAATTTTGTATCATGGTTTCAGTGCCTGCTGTATAGTGTAAAGGGGAATCCTTTTCTGAAGCAATCAGGGGTTTCCAGAGACTTGCTTCTAAAAATCTTGAATAAACACAGTGTTCTCAACAGAAATGTAGGAGAAAAGCTTGGTATTGCTTTGGTTCTACAATGCTAATTTTGGTTAGTAGATAATAAATGAAGCCTGCAAACACTTGATACAACCGATGTCTAAAGAATTCACACCATTAGTAATTTTACGAGGGAAAATTAAAAAACCCTATAATTATCTAGGTATCTTCCTTTTCCCTCCCTAAACAATAATAAATGTTTGTCTTTTTAGCTGATTAAATGAATTCAGTTTTTCTTACTTTTTTGGGCCCCGTCCTTCACTTGTTCTTCACTGAGCCACAGCAGTCCACCCGGTACGAAACTAAAGGAAATCCAGGTGTCTGAGTTGCACTCGATTTGCCACACAAAACATGCAGCAGTAAGAACTGAGAAACACAATGGGATTCAATTTCATTTTAGATGCTACAAATGACAGCTATGGACTATGTGTCAACAGCATTCTAGCTGCTTGAGCATTTTTGGTAAAGTACTTCTGTAAAGGAAGGATACACACCTTCATGCTCATGTGAGGAACTTCAAAAGAGCTGGCAATCTTCTAGGCAAGCTACAGCATCTGTGACTGCTGATGAGAGTGGAAATGTAAAGGAATAGTATCCCTACGATCTGGAGGAAGTAGAGGTTAAATCCCCCCAAAAAAACCGGAAGAAACTCATGGCTCTGGTAAGTGCTAAATTATAAACAAAAAAAAACCCCAAACAACTGCAGCTGGACCTTGTCTTCACAAAACTCTACTCCAAAAGGAAAACCAAGGAAGACCTCAAGCTTTAGGAATAGAAGAAAGGCTGATAATCTTAATTTGTACATTTGTAGTCCTTGGTACAGCTTTATGTACTTGATTTCTAGCAGTTTCTCCCAAGAACTATTTTTCTCAAACTATTTCTATGCTGTCATCTTCAGCAGATAGATTTCTTAACTCCAGAGGTAAGATCCAGATTCATCCAGGATGTTAATGAACAACTTTTTCTCTTACAATGTATTAAGAGTCCAGAAATAGATTTAGCTGTCCCATTTTTTTGTTTAAGTCTAACTGAATGGCCCAGCGTGAACGGGTTCAAATCCTCCATTGCCACAAGGAATTTTAATTCATCCCTATAAATCCCATGCAGGTCTTTGCCTTCCTTTGCACTTCACATACATCTGAGCCTTAGCTGATAGGTTGGGTACAAGCATCATTCTGTGCTACTTTTTACATCTACCAGTCCTGTTTTCACTGAGGTGCTCCTCTCTGCTCATTCTGACTTGAGGTAGCTGTGTCTTTTGGGTGACTTCTATAAACCCTTCAGAAACAGAACAGAACTTCCCATGCACTGCCCTTCAGGAGATGCTCTAAAGATTAAGGTCTGTCTGGCCTGAGTTCCCCTTGCACAAGTGGCAGCTCTGACAACACAGGGAAGGAGGGAGACAAGACAAGTGGAAAATCTCAGAAGCTATTGCATTGAATCCTGACATTGAATCCTAAGAGAAACTTACCACATCATCCAAGCTGCCTTGCAGTTAAGGAGCTTTTGCTGAGGTATTATGATTAAAACATTAATTCCTTCAGGCCTGCTCCTTCCCCCACCAGGAGGTGTATATCTTTATTAAAGCATTAAAACTATACATGTGGGTAGATTCTGACTTCAGGCTTTCAATAATGCCACCAACTCTGCAGTTCAGTTACACTCTCCCTGTTTCCTGCTGGAAATGAATATCAGGGTTTCCCCCTCTGCAAACTCAGCTCTTGGCAAGGAATGCCCAGCTCTGGGACCCAGTGCTGGCTCTTCATGGGAACCCACTGGCAATTTGTGGCTTATTACTTGCTAACATTAAAGCACATCTCAACCACAGCTTCTACACATACAGCTTTCCCTCTGACTCCATGCAGGTACTCGTTTTTCTGGACCAATCTGGTGTGTCTCTGCAATTACAGTTTCAGACAGGAGAAATTTCTGAGGTTTCTGTTCTCTCCAACAAAAAAAAATCTAGCTAATCCCGCTGTGATAACAGCCAAGCGTAGCAGTCATTAATCTGGATAAAGTGATTTTTCACATAAATTGCCTTCTCTCTCCTTAAAGTTTCAGGGCCAAAAAGCAAATACGTCACTGAAATAAATGACTGCTAGGACAAATGAGCAGCCTGAGATACTGAGGAGAACAAGCATGGCTAAAGCAAGGGCACCCAGAAAGGAACTGAGCACAGAGCTGCTCACAAAAACATATCCCAAAGTTAAAACCAAGTGCAGTTATTACCCTGCGACTTCCTTTTCTCATAGTTTCCAAACAAGGCAGCCTACCTCTCTGCTTTCCATATATATCCTGGAAGGAACTTTGAGCTCACACACAAACTACCTTGGCTTCATGAGAATGTGCTTAAATTATGCAGGTTATTTTTAAGTCCCTCACTTCCTCGAGTTTGGGCATAAACTACCTGTCTGTTCAGAAGTCCCAAAGCCTTTGCATTCTTCTAGGACTGTAGGTGCCCCATTTTTCTCTTAGGGAAATACAAATGCTTCTTTGCAGTCAAGAACAATATTTGACTTCAAATTGAACTTCAAGTTAGAAAATGGATCCAGAACTGCATCTCTTGACTTTCTTTATTTGACAAAGCAAATGCTTTAAAACTAAGCAGATTCACCTGCCCCATGGAAAGATAAGTTCCCTGGCTCAGGCTGGAAAAGGCAAGTTTTCAACCCTCAGCATTCACCTGAACAGTTAAAAAACTTTATGCAAGTACATTTATCCAAACATCTCCAGGTACCAAATATTAACAGCATGTGCTCCAGGGCTTCCATAGTTTTAATGCTGCCCATGAAACTCAGGTTAGACATTCCTTAGGCAGCAAAAGGCCAAGTATTGCAGTCGTGTTAGCTCAGCTGTCACTCTAAGTTACCTGCACAGCTTCTGGGCCCAAAGGGCTCAGCAGGACTAACACAGCGTGCAGAGGCTGCTGACTGTGAGTCACACCAGCACCACAGGACACACTTGGCTTACAGCCAGGCAAAGCAGCTCAGCAGGAGCTGTGCTTTGCCGTGTTGGTGTCAGTGCCAGTGGGTGATTGGAGAAGAGGCAGCAGTAGCACGAGAAGTGGGAAATGAGGAGGACATAGAATGGGTTTGGAAAACGGCTTATGCAAGTAGGAGCAATGGGAGCGTGTGAGGAAACAGCAATCAGTAGTGAAGGGGAAAGAAGAACAAGGAGAGAAGCAAATAGTGGCAGTGAGGCTTACCTAAAAATTCACTAAGAACCACTAGCCTAGAAGGTAGAGCCTTGGCCTGGGACTCAGGAAATGGGAATTTTATTCTTGACTCTGCTGTGGACATAGTGGGTTACCTTTATTGAGGCAATTCAAGCTTTTGTGCCTCAGCTTCTGTTTCTGTGAAAATTCTCTTTTTAAAGTGTTCTTAGGTCAAAAGAGGAAAAGCAGTATTTAAGCAGGAATAGTTATTAAAATCTATCTAGTCAGAATGAAGGCACCAGAGATGAGAAGCATCTCTCCATTTTTAAAAATATGTTTCCTTGTCTGCAGAAGAGCACAATGCCCCATAGGAATCCCTTTTCTTTTACACTTTAAAGCAGATGATTATTATGGAAAATGATTAAGCACCCACACAGTTAAAATGACAGAGCAATTTCATTACTGATTGGCAACTCCTCTGCTGCCCTAATTTAGGTACCACATGTCTTCATGCATTCAGATCAGTAAAAACAAAACAAAAGCTAAACTCGCTTGACATTTGCAGCCAAAATCTAAAGTCATGTCAGAACATTAAAAATCTCCCAATTCTTGGCCTTGCTTCCCAATAGAAAAAACTGTAAAAATTCAGCCTTGTGGCAAAGTGCTCATATACACTTAAAAGACTGTGATGACCAGGGAGTACTGGAATAAAATTGAAATGCTGCAATTGCCAGTGACAAAGTCTTGATCTCAAAACCTGCAGACAGAACTACCCCCAAGACTGAATAGCAAGGTTGTCCACAGGCAACACAACCTGGAAACAGATGAGAAAGATGGAAATGAATTGAGGGAGAGGCTAGCCAACATGGAATTGGACTTAGACTCTGCAGCCTCCCAGCCTGCAAAGGCTCATCTCAAAATGAGAAAAATCCAACATTTTACAAAATAAAAATGCCTGAGGAAATTTTGCAAAGTAAACATCACCCCTGAATATTCTCATCCCTCCAGCCAACTTTTATTCAGGAATAATTACTTCATTGCTCTTGTTTCCAAACCAGCTGAAAAATGTGTTCTCCCAATACTCTAAATTTATGCTTCCTCACTCTCCCACAAGGAAACACGTGGTTCGTGCAGGCCAAGATTCAAATACAGAGACTGTTTTCACTGCTGAATATTTTCAGGCACATCCTGATGTTCTACAGAGGCACTGATGAGTAAAAACTGCCTCTGCATTAAAAACAGGTGAATGCTGAGACAACTGACGGATGAACCTGAATGAAATGCACAAATAGCTCAAGAATGTGCCTGACTTCAGTCCTTCAGCATCTAAATGGGTTACGAAATAACAACAGCTTTACACACACAGTGTCTCCAAATTAACTTCAAAGACACATATGATAAAGAACTCCAGTTTCAGTTCTGTTCATCCAACAGAAGGTGACTGCCATGCAACCAAAGCACTTCAGTTCAAGGCTATCAAATCATTCTTTCTAACATGGAGGAAAACATGTAAGATCAGTATTTATCATGAAATAAGAGTAGCACAAAAGCTAAAAGAACAAAGCACGTATTGCCTCTTTTTATCACGATATTGATACATCAAAAGCTATAATGTCCAATTATTCTCATGTCAGCTAGAGTTTGCAGCAAATTCAGTGTAAACACCATTTTTTCTACTGTGTGCATTTTGAACTGCAATCGAAACCACGTGAGGTGATTTACCCCAGGCTGCATCCATTCCAAACCCTTGGGAAACAAGACTTCAGTGTTTTTCCCTTCACAGAATTTTCAGCTGCTCTGAACTATGAGCTGGTAGTAAATAGCATGAGCATGAGTCAAATCCTGATAAAAATTTCTGGAATCCTTTTTAAGAAAATATGTAGCTAAAAGAAAAGGCAGAAGACTTGCCATATGTCATAAAAATATCAAAATTGCTAGGAGAACACAGGGACAAAGATCTGTCATCATCTTCATTTCTCATACAGGGGAAAAGGAACTGGAAGTCCCAAAATTACTTAGGTCTTGTTTGACTCAGATCCAGAGTTCATGGAATTTAATGGCAAAAAATAGTAAGTATTTGTTTAAGTGCTGGACGAGATCACAGGCCTGATCAAAATAATTCTGGGAATGGAAGGTGAGAGCAGATGTTGCTGTTACAACTGAAGAGAACTGGAAATTTCCAGGTGTGCTATGAATGAGAAAAAACCCAGTGCAGGTCAATAATTCACATTGTTAATAAACAGTGGAAGAGAGGGAACAATGCCATACAAGAAACAGAATAGCTTGTCTCTCATCCCACTCTCACCACACCAGCAGGCTGGAATACTGCTATCCCTGTGAGATTATTCAGTCTTCAGGACCTCTATCTTGAACCTGTCTTCCCCCTCCTTTTCCCTATGTTGTAGCTGACTATGTCAGGCTCTCTACTGCCATTCATTTAAATATTTTCCCATGGTCTCCTTTCTCCTGTACATTCAAACTGACCTCCTTCATCTGTTTCCCATCCTCATCTTTAAGTCTTACGACTCAAAACATGTCATATAAAGCACAATCAAATCACATTCTCCCCCACCCCCAATTTCTCTGTGCTCAAGTCACACAGCTGAGTAAAAGCTCCTGTCACTCCTGCAGAAGTGACCTGCATGAAGTGCTTGCAGATGGCAACACCTAGTTAGACATCAAAAGGACTGACAACATTGCAGATAGAGGAGGGAAGTCAGTGTCATAAGAAGTGGTGACTGGGCAAACCAGAAGAAAGGCAGGACTCAATTTTTCTTTCAAATGAGTACACTTTGAATACAGGGTCCAACATTCAAGCACAAGAGGATCAAGTCACTCAGGAATGCTACGCAAAGTCAAATAACATCAGTGACCACCAAGTGGCTCAAACAAATCCAAGAGGCAGAAACTTCTGATACAACACGTGCAGCATCCTACCAACATTCTTCAGAATGGAACAGGAGTGTCTTGTGCAGGTGCACATGGAGGTTGCACAAGTAACAACTGCAGGTCTCCCAGGACTTCAAACAACAGAAGGGCACACAACAACTTCCTTCTCCCCCTCCACCCAGGAGCCTGAAAACTCTCTGAACTGAAAGTCAAGAGTTCACAACTTGTACTCCCTCATGAATGTCAGCTCACTGGCAGGTTTGCTTATCTTCAGAACATGGGAGGGGAGAGCAGCTGCACAGGCACTTGCTTACCTTGTTCCAGTGTCTTTTTATAAATATATATATATTACAAACCTTGTCAGTTTAAATGCATCTGAACCTGGAGTGCTTACATAAAAGACTTGCCTTGTTTAGCACGGTAGACCTGCTAAAAGAACTCTGTCTTTGTATGAACTGCAGAAGCATTGGCATAGCACACTGGCTCTGCATTTTGCCTTGCAGAGACTGACCTTCTCCATCAGGACATCAACAGGCAACAGTCATAAGCTCTGGACACCAGAAGGGAAGAGGTTGTTTTCCCCACTTGACTAATCAGGACCTTTTCACTGTGTGCTCCCTTCTTTACAGAGAAAGCCTCAGCTGACTTTGTACAGTGCTTTATTCTGCAAACAAAGCTACTGACATACGAAACGGCATTCATTTCTGAAAGAATGAGCAACAACTTGGTTCTGATATTCAACCCAGTACCTTCTACCATGAATTTTAATCATTCCTCAGTCTACAGCAGCATCTAGAAGTTCTAACCAATAACAAAGCATTCAGTATGTCAAGACAAGTCATTACTTCCCCAAGTTTTCAATCTATACAGGCATGACAAAGGAGAGAAAATGCAGTTCTTGCCTTTCAAAGATGAAGATTAGATGCAGATACGAAAGACCAGAGCAGGGCCAGGAACAAACTGAAGTACTCCTTTCTTTCCTCACCTCATCACCCCAAATCATTCTTTGTGTTCCAAAAGTGTGTTCGTGCTACAGGTGTGAAAAATTGAAAAACACTTCAAATAACCAATTCTTTCTTACATAATTGGTTAGATTCCTCTGGAATGAACTGCAGCAGCAGCACACACAGTCAGAATATGTCCAGTACAGTAACCCTGATGTAGGGCACACGTACTAGCTGTGATTGATCATGGAACAGAATTATTTAGAGGACATGACTACTGAAACAAGAGAACATGTTTATTTGGTACACAGAGTCTGGAGGAAAACAAAAGTAGAAACCTCGGACAGGACTTCCAAAAAAAGCATTAGGAACTGTTCGGTGCATACAATAGAGAGGCTCTGGAATCCAGAAAATGGCATTGAGGACAGTCAATAAATAGCAACTTAGATAATTAAAAGTGCAAGAGGTCACAGCCCAGAACAGTATATTGCCCTGAAGAACTACAAGTAACACATGGATTAAACAAACCATTTTACAACAGAAGTCTCAATTCCACTTTTGCAGAGGAGACATTCCACTATTCTTTGCAATTCTTTTGGTATCTGCAATACAGTTAAAATCAGCTTCATAGGCTGTTCAAGCTTCTCATCCATGGAATAGGAAAATAAAATACCCTTGAAAATGAGACCATGAACTATAACTGCTGTAAAACCAAAGGGTGAAAAAACCCTTGCAGCCCATATTACCACCTTAATTCCAGCCCACTCGTGTAAGCTGACACATCATTAGAAAGGCTTCCTGTCCTATTTCCTAAGATCCTTTCTCTGAGTATTTTGTAATTCTGTAAGGCTTCTTCCCTGGCAAACCTGCTCTAAAAACTAAACTGCTGTTTAGCAACAGTAGGTATCATTAAAGGTGCATTTACCACACAGTAGAATTCTCTATATTTAGGACTTGAAATACATTGAATACCACAGCAAATGTAACTATTGTGGGTGGTAAACATCCAGTTTAATGGCATCCACTGCATTTGTGTGAAAAAGCAGTTTTATAAATAGCTTCCAAAATTCTGTTCAGCATAGGCAGCAAATAATATCTGAAGCTATTTTATTTCATGCTTTTTCATTTTTCCTACCAAAACAAGTGTTAGGCCTATGTTCTCTGTCAAGCACTCACCTGGAACAAGTACTGTGAGCATGCTGTGAACAGTAACTCAGAGGGACTGAGAGACAGATGTGAGAACTAACCTGAAATTACCAGGAGCATTCTGGTCTGCCTTTTAGGCTGGAGAACTTGTAAAATCTTTCTGGTTAGATTTGATGTCTTCCTATTCCAGGCAGCTGGAAACACAGGAGCTACATTGGCTCAAACTGTCCTCAACAGTTACAACTGACTTATGCCCTCCTATTAGAACTTTTTGATTGTTTTCAAGAGCTCTTAGAAGTGTTTCTTCCCTAAGTTTCAGAAACTTCAGGTTTGGTTTGCAAGTTAATGATAATTCATGCAGCTCTGCATCCCTGTAAATCTGCAATAAACTGATGCCTGGCACAAAACATAATTCATCAGAAATATTGCTCCTTTCACAGTTTAATCAAGATAAATCTAGTTCAAAAGGGCCTCATTTCCACGTTTTGCCAGAATTCTAAATTCTGTTGTCTTTTGGGGTTTTTAATCCTTGTTTTTCTCTTTAAAATGTGTGTGTGCATCTATTTTTGTTCACTGGCATTTCTTTGTGATACAAACGATTTTCTGTGCTGGTGGGAGCTCACAACTCCAGTAGAGGTTGGCAGGTGCAACACATGCTTATGATGATGTAAAGATACAATAACAAAAGATCAACTTCTCAGACCACTTCCTCAGACTGAATTAGTTCACCAATGATAACCAAGATGTTGTGAGTGTCCTCAAAGTCTTCTCAGAAGTAGATGAAAAAGTAAATCTGTCTTCAGTTGTATTGCATCAAGGCACAATGTAGTTCTGTGGTTTGGAAAATCAATTTCTGTGACAAGAACCCATGAAAAAATTTTAACAATATTATAGTTTCCTATGCATACTCTTTCTTTCAGATGTTTAGAAAAAACATCTGTACTCCCCAACTGTTGTGTTAACCATGGGTAATTCTCTTGTAACTCTCCTGAGCTGTGCAGTCCAAAGATGTCCACCCACATCCATGATGCTATGATTTCAGGTGTGCTAAGGCAGAGCTTGACAAAGAGCCATGGAGTGTCCTGCCCCACATCCAATTAACATCTGTTTTGCATAACCAAGAGCTTTGACTGGCTTTGGGACACGAACGTTTGCTTCTGTGCCATCACCACACATCCCATGTTCGTTCCATCCCCAAGAGAAGCACTGGCCACCTAAAAGAGAAGATACAAAATACAGAATAAAGACCACAGAAACACAACAGCTTTGGTTAGTCTTGGGGAGCAGATTTCTCAAGTCAGCTCCTACTTAGGTTCTAATTCTGCTAAGGTGAGGAGAAATGGTCTGGTTCTCTTGAAAATGTAAATAAACCCAAATGAATTATTCTCCACCCAGTTCCATATTGTTAGCAACATAAGAGAGATTAAGATAACAAAGACATTTGAAAATCACTTAGTAAATACATGGCTCAGCATTTATGCAGAGCCTGCAGAAATCTCTACACATTTTAAGCACTTTCCCTGAAACGATGTGGAATCCCTGTCTTTCAAGTTCCCTCTAGTAAGCAAAACTATCATAAATCAAGCCCAGTGACTTTAATCATTCCCAGCATGACCTGCAGAATTAGGGAACACAGAGTCACAGAGCAGACAAATTACATTTCATTCCCACTTTCAAGTTCACATCTCACCTTTATCCTTTAAATACAAGTCCTTGACATTCTGACCTACTCTTAACCATCCTACCCTCTTCTGCTTGCTTTGACATCATTGCACTGTTTTATTATTTTCCCTCATTATTATTTCTTTTTGTAACATCTATTCTTTTATATCCCAAATAACGATTTGTGTATTATTATTAGCCCATAGTACTCTTTCTTGAAGCATAACATGCAAATTTTGCTCT
Organism: Acanthisitta chloris; assembly: GCF_000695815.1. Classification (NCBI taxonomy): domain Eukaryota; kingdom Metazoa; phylum Chordata; class Aves; order Passeriformes; family Acanthisittidae; genus Acanthisitta; species Acanthisitta chloris. The sequence continues at coordinate 158,722 of NW_008679619.1, read as the reverse complement.
ATAAATGGCTGGCATAATAAAAAAAATCCACCAAAATCCCCTCATTCTGAGCTACAAGAGCTATTTCTTCCCCATTTTCTTTTCTTTACTTGGCTGTCAGAGACTGTGCCTGAGACTTTCTGTGATAAAAAAGAAAGCCACCCTGCCATATAATCATGTTTCTGATGCCACTGTTATTTTTGAGAAGCAGCAGGTACTAACAGCATGAAGTATCATTCTGGATTCCAAATAATGAGAAGAAAAGTGCCAAAACCCACAAAATCCAATCCCAATCACAATTTTGCTTTTCAAAATTCAGAAACAGATTATTGCAGAGCTAGCACGACCATCTTTCCTGCAAACCCTGTGACATCTCACTCTCACCTGCAATCTTTACATGTCAGGATATCAAAGTTCTCTTCTGTAATTTAGTGTAAACATTACTGAAGTTAGATGTAATTAAACAATGACATTTAATTTTCCTGTCAATCTTTAAGGTAAGGGAACACAGCAAAGCACCACTGGGACATCACAGAAGTCTAGCCAGATCTCACCTAACACAGCAGTTCTATTATGTCAGAAGGCACCTGATGTTCTCATGCCTGTGCACACACAGTACTGACAGCCCAACCCATGTCCCAAATGCTCATACATGTGCTGCAGAGAAGTACCAAAAAGTAAATGTGCAGCATACTCCATTTAAACACCAACAGATCAGAATGTTCTACAGGCTAATTGGATATTTTTTTGCAAGGTTCCAGGTAAAAATAGTCATGTAATTATTAAAAAGCAGGAAAAAGCTTAAACCCATACAAGAGACACATCACAGACCACTTATTCAAGGAAGTTGCAAATGAGAAAAGGCATTTTTTGGCACAGTTAATATGTGAACTCTGCAGAATAAGCCCACTGAGAGTGGGAAAACTGCCCAGTTTAATGAACAGGGAATGTAACATGCTTGTACATTAATAAGATAACTGTGGTAAGCTTTTTGTTATTAGACCACTAGCAACTAGTACAAAAACCTACATGCTTTTATGGAGACTCACTATGTCTGACTAAAGGATTTTTTAGCCCTTTTTGTCTGACCAGGACAAGAAAGAGAGGGGAAACCAGCAAGTTTCTGGTCACTTTGTACTCAGTGGAACATGAATGGTATAATAAATACTCAAAGAAAATGGTGCAGCAGGATATGAACCTCTCAAACTGATAAATATATCTAATGAAACATCTTCTGATGATGCTAGGAAATCCCCAGACAGGAACATCTCCCCTAAAATAAGGATCATGGAGTCCTTTCCAGCCTTTACTTCTCCAAACATATAAGAAAGGCCACCAAAATAGATTTCTCTACATGATTCCAGTCAGCTCCAAGGTTACTGAAATGGAACAAGAGTGAAAACTGGCAACAGAGAAGTAGAGAGTAACTAGGATTTATGAATGGTCTTATACAAAAATGCCTCGTACATCTATGGAAAGTCAGGCAGAAATCTGAAGAGATGAAAGGGAGGCTGACAGACAGGGAATGACAGGCCACAAAAGGGATTCTCATCACCATCAAGTCAGAATAAGGAAAACTAAAAGGCAGAGAACTTTTGCTGTGGAAATAAAAGGTCTAGTGTACTACATCTGCCTGTAGAAGAATTAGCAAAAGGTTTGTACATAGAAATAACCAGATGCTAGATTCCTATCAAAGAAACCAAATTTGCAGAGACCACACTGAGTCCGTTTTTTGGCTATAACATACTAACAATACTTGGAGGAGGACTGGGCAAAATGACTGGGGTGAAATGGCCAAGAGGGAACAAGCAGCTATGTGAATCACTGCCACAGAGGCAGTCAGTGAAGAAGGATGATAATTAAGCATCTATTAAAAAATTACATAGAAGGAATATCTACAATGTTAAAGACTGACCTTCATTAAGGGGAACTCTAGCTACCCTCAATTCTTCTTCCTTCTCCCACATTCTCCTCTTTTTTTTTTACTTTTGTTTGTTTGTTTGTTTTCTTTTTTATTGCTTCTATTCACAGTTTATTGCTGATGAAAACCTCCACACAGACCCAGCATGCCTTCACAAGAAAATCCAGTTTTTATGTCTGTGCCAGACCTTCCCAGGATAAAAGACCATTAGAATGAGCTGTATTAATACAGCTACAAATTGTTTCTAACTAGATTTAAAACAAGCACTGTAGCATGTTCTCAAACCCAGTGATTTGTGTTTGGTGAGGTGAGGGAAGGTTGCTCCATGTCACTGGTTAAGTGAAACCACATAAGAAGTCTCATTCACCTTTTCCCTTTTCAAACATGAATACTGAAAATACAAATGAAAACCATAGAACTCATAGGGCAACGCAGCATAATCCCAAGGGAATCTCAGTTGCATTCACAATCACACTAAGGAAAGTTTAGAGTAGTGCTATGCAGGATTCTTTCCCAAACATTAAAAATATTAAACATGGGGAGACAAAAATCCTTAACAACTCTATTTTCATCAAACCACAGATGAAGGGGTTGCTGCCCTCCTTCCATCCACAATAATTATCCAGGGGGTTTTCAAGGTAACTGAAGTGACAACAGCAATCTACAGGGTGATTAAACTGGAGAAAAGGATTTCTAGGTGAAATAGAACTGCATCATATTGTACAGGATTCTGGGGAAAGCAGAGTGTTTAGTCGCTCCTCATTGCTGAGTACTTTGTTCTTCAGAGGGAAGAATCAATGTGAGCAAATGAGATGCTCCAGGTGAGATTCACTGCACTTAACTTCAGCCACCTAAAAATCAAGCAACTTGGCTATAGATCATTATCCTCTAGTCTTCCTCCAGAGCCAATGGAGACATCGACATCTCTCCAACAGGCAATTCTTCTTATCCAAACACTGGTGTTAAAATCAAATCTATCTCACTTTGGTGACTTATAGAGGGAGACCAAGTGATTGTCTCAGCCTGGGCACATCAGTTTCATGCAGCTGAAGACAGGTTATGTTAAATCACATCCTTACAATCAGTCTGAAGGCAAAGCAAGGAAAACTGGAAACAAGGAAGCTGTAAATATCACCTCAGCCTAGCTTCAGGCTACAAACACTCTGTTTCTAAGGCAGCCTGTGCCCTGGAGGCTTATCACTGAAATCTTTAAAAGCTTCTCTCTTCTGTTTCTCCTCTCCCGCTCTTTCAACCACACAAACAAACAGAAGTTGGCCTTAAAGACAAGCCAAGTATCTTGAAGCCAAGCTATTCAAGAGACAACTTCACATTTTAGGGATCTGTTAGAGTGTTTTAGTACAGCTCTATTATATTGGCTCTGTGCTTTCAGCAATAATCCACAATACCTCGAAGTGTTACTGCTTTTTAACCTTAAATTAGTGCTACTCTACACATGGTTACATACAAGGTTAAAGCAGGCAGGAGATCAGCTTAGCACAAGTCAAAAGACTTTAAACAGCATCAGGGCTGGACCACAGATGAAATGCAGACATTTCAGCCACCTTCTCTTGACTACTTGAAAGCATTCAACACCTCACAAGGAACAGTGTAACACTACCCAGAAGGAGATTTAGACCGTAATTCTCCCAAGGAGTTGTAAACCACAAATTAATAAATTTCCCTATTTTTTTCAGGCCATCTGGCAGTTCAGGATGTTACATAAAATAAAATGAAAGAAATGTCCCTCAAAACTTTTGTATTTTTGATAGCAGCAATTCTGTCATTAGTGCAAAAGATTTGCAATTTTAGAATATAAGAAACAGGATTGATACCAATTTTCTGCAGAAAAACATGGAAATGTATTAATAACTAAAAGGGAAGTCTAAGCTTTCTGCAAAATCTTATTAAAGGCAAAGCTTGGAATATAAGATGACATCATCTCAAGTACTATATGGTACCTCCAAAACAAAAAAAACAACAAAGAGATTCATGTAGCATCAGTTTTCATTACGGAGCCACATTTTCAAGGAGCAAGCTGTTGTGTGCTCCAGGCAGCCCATCCAATTGCTGGTGGAGCTGTTCAGGAGCAAAACCCTCAGAAATAGGTATCTGACTCTACAGTGAGTAAGCTGGATAAAAATCAGAGGCTTTGCAGTGCTAACGCAACACACAATGTATTAAAATACAGATAAGCAGCACCATACATTTTTGATAAGTACAAAGTCATGCTGATTTCAAAGTCACCCTCCAGTGAACAATCTGCCCTCACTCAGCCTTTACATCATTAGTAGTTCTCCCCAGGCAATGGACCTAGATCACTCAGTCCCCTCCTCAGCAGTGGTTTTACACAAGTGAAAAATGAGATGACTTCAGGTCATGTGGTTCACCCTGGTACCTGGAAATAACAACTTCCAATGCCCTCAAACAGCTAATCATAACAAATGCATGAAGCCAGCACGACATGGATATCTCTGACTTGCTGCTCTAAGCCAGTATCCTATGTGAATTAATTTTTTTTCCCAGCAGAAGCACTGTTTTGGTTAGTTGGACCTTCTCTGCCTATACTTGTATATTGTGTAATACAGCAGGGACTTCAAACTGGGTCAGGGCCTCAAGGCCAACTGTCAAAATATCCAATTACAATCTACAACTAACTATTGAAGAGAGTCAGAAAATCAGCTTGAGAATACAAGATGCCTAGTATGGCCTAGGTATGTGCAGTACTGCGAAATGGAGCAATAGGGCTATACATCTCCTTTGCAATTAATTTTAGTTGGGAAAGTCCTTTAATGTCAGTGTCTGTCCCACAAGCAGCAAAGAGAAGAGCAGTGCAGAGCACATCTAATCTTTTCTGTTTCATTTCCATAGCATATGAATAGCTGAGTTACAAAATGGGAAGGGGAAAGAATCATGTTTATGATAAGATAATTTCTCAGCACACAGTGAAGGGCAATGCAGCACATCTGGCACAGCCTGGAAACTGTATATGGAGAAGGAGTCCAACATACAGCAATGCAGAGAAGTAGGGAAAAGCACAGCAAGAATGTCACTTAGCAAAAAAACCCAAACCAACCCAGGACGTGCATGCAAACATGCTGTGCATTTTCCTGTGCACTGTTTCAAGCATCAGGCAAATAACTGAGCCCATCCCCAGAGGTATCCTGCCAATTTACAATGACAATGGAAATTTTGTTCTGTTCTCACAGGGCACTTCAAAATAGGAGCTGAATGGCTCACTGCACAAATTAATATGTATCTATTTGAAAGAATCATTCTACATTACATCAAATAAGCCATGGTTTAGGTCACCATTCAGGCTAGTTTATGATGGGCTATATTTTTTCCTTCTCGGTTATGCAGTGTCATTTTGAAGCAAAAAAAAAAAAAAAAAAGATGAAGAAATTCACAAAACTATATCCTAGGGTTTCAAACCAAGAGATTTACAACCACAGATTTCTTGGGCTGCTGCACCTTTATAGCTTCTGTGGTGAAACTGAAGCCCTGTAAGATGGAGATGGTTGCTTTGCTGTTTATAGGTAGCAAGGAGAGAAATCTACTGCAAGGATTATCTGTTTACATTTCTGTTTCCACAGGGGAACACAGAAGGAACTTACTATGTCTAAAACTCACAGGTACTGCACAAGGTTTTACTTCTGGTTTTACTCAAACATGTCAATTCCTTCCCAACAGGAAAGCACCTCCAACTCAACACAGAACAAAACCTGGGCTCACGGCTTTGTGCAAGACTGAACGTAACTGGTCCACTGACAATACATGAGGATTATATCATACACGAAGCAGCTGCAGTGCAGAGAGGATTAAGCATTAAAGATGCTTTTTTTTACACCTGTAGAAGACAAGAAAATCTTTAAATTTTGCTTGCTTAAATACAGGACAAAAACACCTGACAGAAATTAGTTCATGGAGATTATTTGTCTTGAGGCTCTGAACGTGGCACTAATGTCTGTTCCATCAGAATATCAGGCTTGGCAGAGAGTGACATTCATTCTGAACTTACATCCCTGCCTCTCACAATGACAGGCATTAAATGTGTCACAGTGCTTTAACTTTGTATGACCAGAACTAGACAACCACAATCTCATCACAGAGCCAGAGACTGAAGTCTCATGACCCTCTAGATGATGTGAAGCAGAACATACAGAAAATACCTGATACTAAGTGCTTAGTAAGAGGTCATCCATGCAAAATAAAATGGAGGAAGCAGTATGTCAAAGCACATCTAGAAGAGTGCGAGTCATTCAAGTGTGCCATGGGACCATACAGTGCCATGGCCATTTGTGCCCATGTATTCTGGGTATTAAAGCATAATCATTCCAAATTTACACACACTTTAAACTGAGGTAAATGATTATGCAAAGAAAAGGTGGGGACAGCTGCAATTCATCTGACCTACAACATTACATCCAAGACCTAGAACTGAAGGCCATCTTCAGCACAGGCCTAGAGAAACAGATGAACACAGAAGCAAGAACCTGAGAACCCCCCAAACAGCATTACAGTACATGTAGCTTTCAAAGCACTAAGCAAAACATAGAGCAGGAGAAAGTACAGACAGCAAGATGAGCAGCAGCATGCAGGAGAAATGCTGCTTCCTCCTGCTTCACTGGCTGAAGCCAGAAACAAGAGGCCCTGACTGGGCTCTCAGGAACTCTCTCCTCAAGAAAGAACAGCTAGGGTGGAAAAGGATATTTTGGAAATGCTTTGGTGCTTAACATGATTTCATAAGGCAACCCTTTGTAGAGCACTGGTCTATTTACAAGAATGAGCTTTAAGGCAATCATGCAGACCAGGCTATAGAAGACTGTCATTGGCAGCTTATGAAAATACTTATGATATAAAAAGAGCTAAAAAGATATTCCATATGGTCACATTTATCTACAATTTCTTCTTATCTAACTGCTATTCTCTTCCCCTGAAGGGCTGTTTGCACTGAACAAAAGTGAGCCTTCTGGGGTCTGTCTCTGAAGGTGTCCTTTTCTGCAGAATATGATTCTCTCAGAACCAAGAACTGAAATGTGTAAACCTTCCACATGGACATCTAATGTAAAATAGCTTTGTGTTTAAATGGGCTTTAGTTTGGCCTTTCCCCTTTCATTTTCCTGTATCAAGGCTGCATTTTGGTCAAATTTCAAGACACGACATGAATGTGCATTACTGCTGAGTGAAATCTAAAAAAACTACTTGTTGATATTAAACAAGTGAGGGCATTTTTTTCCCCCCATGCTTAACCATTAATCTGAGATGAAGTCCAGCAGTCATAAGCCAGAGTGTTAGAAATGCAAAGAGAAAAATCAAGGAAACAAGTGGTCACTGGGTTTCTCAGTTTCCATCTTACTGACTGAACTAGTAGATTTTCCTCACGGCTACGCAATCGTTGCCTTAGAACAAAAGTAGTTGCAACTCAGCAGTGATGTTCCTAGGATGCCTTATTTTGCAAAGTTTCAAGTTGTAATTTCAGTGTATCAGGATGGCTCAGAGGATGGCTCCCCTGCAAGTGTCACAGTGCAGCTGTAACAGTGCCAGCACTGTAGTACATGTATACCCATGAGAGCTTTACAATACCTAGCTTGATACAAGCTATAGCACAGCAGTAGTCGGAGAGAGTTCAGGATGAACTAACCCTCCTTTCTTGGCAGGATTTGTGGATTACGTTTCTTCTGTGCTGCAACTGTTGTACTTGAGTTAACCCACTTGTATCTGGTTCAAGTGTGCCTATACCACACTGTACTGTAGTGCAAGGGCACATCTAATAAAACTCCTATGGGCCATGTGCCTTGTGTGTCTGCCTCAGTTTCTGTGCCTATTGTTACAGGGACTCTCATACTCAACACTAAATCTAAATGGGGTAACTCTAGTTCTACTCAGATACAACAAGAGTTGGGTCGTTTCAACATCTAGAAAAAGGGCAAAAAGTGAACACCTTGGTAACACTCCCACATCAACACTAATGCCACTTAGAGCCATCATTCCCCTCTATCTCATCCAGCATAGTCCTGTGAACTAATAGCATCCCTTCCAAAAAGGAAAATAGATAGTTGACAGTGCTGTGACAAAAGATGAAAGCAAGCAAAAAAAACAATAAAAACCAATCCCATGATTCAAGAAAAACACTTTTTAAACCCCCCCACAACAAAACCCCAAACAAACTGCAAAGTAATAACATTTATCTCATTTCTGTAAAGCAGAACCCAAGTGATCTAGCTCTACCCAGGAATGGTTGTAAACTGAGACAGGGGAGATTCAGATCAGCTGTTAGGAAAAATGTTTTCCCTGTTAGGCTGGTCAGGCACTGGAATAGGTTGCCCAGGGAGGTGGTGGAGTCACCATCCCTGGGAGTGTTTAAGAGGTGTCTGGATCTGGCACTGGAGGATCTGGTTTAGGGTGTAGGGGGTCCAGCAGAGTGGCAGGTCAATGGTTAGACTCAATGATCTTAGAGGTCTCCTCCAACCCTGATGATTCTGTGATTCTATTTCCCATTTCTTAAAGGTTAGGAAAAATATCAGGAATTTTAGCCATATCACTCTGTCAAGAAACTTACACAAATTAATGAGCCAAATAATGTGTACCAGGTGGAATACAGAAATTTTCTTTCCTTTCCCAGGTAAACAATAGCTGGGAAGACCAGGACCGTCAGAATAACAACTCTGTGTTGTTAGCTGTACCTTTAGAGCAATGTTTTATACTGCAGTAAGTGTTCTGGAAAAAAAATAAGCAATTAGTCAAAATTGGCTATAAAAGAAGTAGTGGGAAAATAGGCTTTGCCAGGTATAATTAAAAACAAGTATTACACCATAGGAATTAACAATGGTCAGGAGAAGAATCAAAGCAGACAGCTTCAAAAGAAGTGCCTATGAGGCAGGACTGGATCTGTTTCTCCAATCATAAGTTCAAAATTGTACATGACTGTTGAGTGAGGTCTGGAGAAATTGCTTGTTGATATTAAGCAAAGGAATAGTTCTGCCATCAATATCCGTTAAAAGCAAAGACTAGTTTGCTTAGATAAAAACAGTTTTTTACATACTTCCCTTCTGGTGCAGAACAGAGATTCTAGGCAAGATGTAAAGCACAGTTTGCAAACTTTTTTCATTTTATATCTCTATGGACAAATTTAATTCTATTGTCCTTTACTTTTATTCACTGAAATATTTAATTATGAACCCATAATTCTTGTTGAAAAAACAAAGGTGTTGAGTTTCAATACCAAGATGGCAAAATTCAAGCATTTCAAGCTACACAGAGGGCTAAAGAGAGCCCAGCCCTGGAGTGCAAACACAACTTTGCCAAACTCAGGGCAGTTAGTCAGGAAATAACCCTGCTGCAGCACAGCTTCTTCACATTGCCACCTTCAGCCTCCTCTGTAGGTCAGGTGTCCCTACAGCTACTCTTTGCACCACTCTTGCCTAATCTTCCTTAGAAGTGCACAAGATCAGGAAAGAAATGCAGTCAGAATTTGGGATGCCACTGGGTGCCAAGTAGCACCATTTGAGTTGTTCTGATGAGGAAAGGCAAACAATATCTCTGCCACATAAGGTTCATGGTACATTTTGGGGACAACTCACCACTCTGCCTCCATCAGTATTAGATGCACCTAAATTCTGAACTGGGACCAGCTCCTTAAGTAGAGGGAATCTCTCAAATCAGTCCTTGGAAAAAGGCAAGCACGAGAGTCTCCTGAGATGAAAACCTCCTGCAGTCAATACTGTGGGATGTTTCCTAAGAGTTTCTGCTCTGTTACAGGCTTTGGATGCTAGCAAAATAGCTATAGTGAAAACAGCATTCATGCATCAGGTGCAGGCATCCGAGGTTGGAAAGTAAAATCTCTCTTTGTCACAGTGCCAGGAAGAACAGCTGATGGCAGAGGGATTCATGCCAGCTCCAGAAGGTCAGAGACCAGAATGGACAATGCAAGCTGCGTCCCTGAGACACCGTTTGGCACTATCCCATCTGATCCTCTGCATAACCTCAGGGAGAAGAGGAAACTAGCTGGAATGGAGACAGCAATATCTGACACCATTTTGGAAGCACTACATCTGCCAGAGACCTGGGATAACAAAGTATTCTTCAGAATAAAAAAGACAAACAAAACAAACACCTCTATCTCTGAAAGAGTATTTGACCAAATTAAGGATTCAAGAGCTTTGTTATTTTCACTTTGGAGGAAGCAGAAATAGTGGAAATAGGGGGTCTCCATGCATTGGTCTTACTGTTCATTTCTCTGTCCATGCAGAAAGCCATTTTCTTCCATTTTATATTTGGCACTAGACTGTTTACAGAGCAGGAGCAGCTATAGAAAGCAACACAGAAAGCAAGCTAGACAGACAAGAGTTCTTTAGAATTTAAGGCTGCATTTGGCTCCATGACAAATATTTATCATTACTCCCTAAGAAAAAATAGTAACATTAAAAGCTTTCAAGTTGTGGATAATATTACTGAGAAAATAGTGTAAAAGGTTAAAACCAAATCAGCCCAAACTTCTGGTAAAACAGCAAGCTGCAGTATGCAGCAAGAAAAGCAATCCATGCTTGTGTGTTCCCAGCACTACGTATGTAACATACAATAAATTATTGCTGTACAAAGTAGTTCTCACTAACCTGCATTATGAATATGAGAGAAGCTGATTTTTCTCTTGACACTGCTGGAAAACAGAACAACCAAATATGAAGATGACAAAGTCAGACAATGCTGAGATGTTTTCTTAAATAACTTCAAACTTCTTTTCTAGTTTTGTGATAACCAATTCTGAAAATATTTCCTGTACAGTATGGCCAAGAGATCCTTACTCTTCCAGCTCACTTACTAACAGAACTGTCTCTATTCATGGGTGAACCAAAATGCCATTCTCTTGATTCTGGAGGCTTCTTAAATCTACTCAGGAATAGACGAAGCAAGAATAAGAATTTTAAGTGTCTAATCAACTTCGCAGAAGTGACTCATGTTCCCAATTCATTCAAAGAGTTAAAAATGCTATGATTCCCGAAACAAAGGGGTATTTTTTTGTCATTTTGGGGTTGTTTGTTTTGGGGTCTTTTTTTGGGGGGGGTAGTTATGAGGATAATTTCTTAGCATCACTGGGGAGGTGTGAGGGTAATTTCTTATTAGCATTTTAAAGCTCTCTGTATAACTTTTGATAAAGAAAGGTACAAATAAAGACCATAATCTTTACTTTAGAATTCCACAAAGGATACTAGAACCATCCAGGTCCAGGTATTTCAGGATGACCACAGAGACACGTGTCTTTTTTTGTCAAAAAAAAAAAAAAAAAAGGGATTGCAACACAACTGGCATCACCACACTTAACACTTGAGTTTGCAAAATGTTTGTATGTACATACACAGCCATGTATCCTACAGAAATCATGTACTCTATGTATAGTTATGGCTCTTACGTAGGCAAACAGAGGGAGAGAGAGTTTAAGGTCAAACTGTAAAGAGCTGTTTGCAACAGTAAAGTGACACGACTTTGATCCTGAAAGATGCTCTGCCCTCTTGCCACTGGTTCATTACATGCTCACAGCTCACTGTAGCACCCCTCAGAGTCAGCACTGCCCACCTCAGCACTGCTTCTGGTCCAGAACTCTTTGCTTAACACATTTCATGCTTTCAGGCCTTGCATTAGTAGCATGGCACAACACATTTCTTTCTCTGCACGCATCCCTCTGCAGCTGATCTCTATTGATCTGGAGTACCTCAGTTTCTGGAAGTGGGATTCTGTGTGCCCAAGCCCCAAAACTTCTATGGTGTATCTACTCACACGTATGTGTGCACATAGCCATCCTTCACCAAGGAGCCCAACTCACCTCATACTCCAGTGACAAACAGGCACTTTCAGAGTGGGGTTCACCTCATCCAGGGCAAATACCTGAAGTCACAAGAACTCTTCTAACCCCTTTTACCCATCTCTTTCTTGCCACTGCCTACAGATATCTGACTAGCTCAGACATATTTTAAGGTTAAAGCAGACCGACCTTGCCTCAACTGCCCAGCCCAACCTGCTTGACAAACTTGCTGTCAGAAGACATAGAGCTCTCTGAAAAATCAGATACTTCAAGGGCAAAATCAGAAACCCACTGAGACTTCAATTGCCTCAAAAATCTTTAAACAATTTTGAACATACTGATGCAAACTAATCTTCCGAAATGTCATCTATACACAGACAACTGAAAATGTTGTGCAGCTAACAGAACCTTCTGTAGCATGATGATGAGCACTGCATTAGGTGCCACTTCAGTAAACACCACACTCTATCTTCATAGTTTTAGTGCATCTTTGGGATCTAGTTCATTCCAATATACATGAAAGGCACTGCATAAATTTATTCAGCTACCTGATGGATTAAGTTTCTTCCCTATTTCTACATGAGAATTCCTATTACTATGGAGGAAAAACATTACACTTCAATAATTTCTTAGGAAATAGGAATTATTTTTATGTCTAAGTGGTAGCTATTGCTTAGAACACTTTAAATCACTGTGTTGAAATATGGTTCAAATAATTTCCGTCACTCTGATTTTCAACATCATTTCTCCTAGCCTCCATGTCTTGCTGAAATGTTGCTCATGGAACTGTTTACTCTCCAGCACAAAAGGCTATCCTTTTCAGAAATTTCTTAAGAGATCCTTCTAATTAGTTAGTCTGCAGTTCTCACACCACTTAATTTTTTTTTCATTAGCTGTTACGGGTTTTTTTATTTGGTTGGGGGTTTTATTTGTTTTAGAAAGCTCCCAAAGCTGTTGCAGGCAGAAATATTTCTTGCTCTCTCTGCAAGAGATGCTTTTTGGATGTTTTTGCTACCAAGAAATTTTTTTGCTCTCCAGGGGACAATTAAACAATGACAACATTGTATTCCCCCCAAAGCATAATTTCTATTTTTGATGACTTCATTTGACTAACATGACACTGACCACAACTTTTCATCTGCAAGGCAATGTAAGTCAAGTTCAGCCTCATGTCAGCGTGCACTGGCTCGACCCAAGTCCCAGGAGGTGCTAAAATTACTTAGCTGGCAATGTGATTAGGTAACCACTTCTCCTTCAGGCAGGCTACACGGATGGATTCAAAGCTGCTTCTCCAACTGGTAATCAGCAAAGGCCTTAACAGGATTTAAGAAGTGAAGGCAAGCCTTGATGGGAATGGCAAGGGGACCAATTGCTTATCCTTGAAATGAGAAACGAAGCCATGAGGAAAAAAGTTTGACTGCAAGCTGAAAGCAAAACCCTGAGTCATGACTAATTCCTTCATTTCCAGCTATCCGTTTCTGTTACGAGCACTTTGCTCCTTTTAGCCATGTGACTTTAAACTTTCTCATTATAGAGGGAGAATTACCCTGCACAAAGCAAAAATATAATCCTGCTTCCTGAGCTCCAAAGGGATCTGGTCAAACCTTCCCTCCTGACAAATGGCAGAAACCACCACAAGAAGCAGCAGACAGGAGGGGACTAAACCTCTGAGCACTGTCTGCATTACTGGCTAAGGGCTACTCAGACTCTGCTCTTTCTACATTTTCCCACCTCATTCTGACTACTTAAGCTATTTTAGATTGTTATCTCTTTAGGCCAGGGTCATCTTTCACCACTTCCTCTACTACTCACCTTGAGCCCATGGATGATGTATAACAAAAATAAACAATGGAAAAAACCCTCTAAATCTATGGTTTATTTAATCACCCATGAAATAAGATTCACACTGCTCTGTAAATCTGGAACTTGAGGAAAAAGTGAATAAAAAACTCTGCAGTGAAGGTGTTATTTGGTCCTGGAATCTTAGTTCATCTGTGCATTTAGAATATACTCAAAAAAAGAACGTTTGAATTCCACATAACATATCATGCACTTTCTTAACTATCCTTTCTCACATGGTGACTGATATGAAATAAACCCATACTACTTTATTCAGTCACAAAAAGAACTGAAGGAGGGGAATAATGAAGGTAAAGCCTGCTTTACAGAGTGATTCCATAGGAAAATGCTCCTCAGTGCTTTTGTTTCCCCATCTACAGACCAGGGACATTTGCCTATCCCAAGGAAGATTTTGAAAGTTTACAGCAGTAATTCGTATGAAATCCCTACATTAATGGCCATTCAGGAAAGAGAAAATAACACATAGTGAAAGCAGCATTCAGTTAAGTGAGTTCAGTACAGAGAATCTATGCTCAAAGCCATTTTAGGGCTCCTGATGCACGTGAGATCTGTTGAGACAAAAAGCTATTCCTTAGAGTCAGCATTGATTTCAATATTTGGGCTGTAAAGACGCTGAGGATTAAGTTAAACACTGAATTCCAGAGCCAGGAGAACAGCACCACTCTGTGAGCATGACATTTCTGCCTCTCTGGAGGGCTACGACTCAGAGGGCTTTAAAAGGCAACTTAGTCCCTCTTTTCCTGGAGCAAAGATAATCCATGAACTGAGATTATTTTTAATTCATTCTGGTACTTATTTCTTATCTTCCACTTTCTGTGTCCAGCATCTTTTTTTTCCCCATAAAAAGATGTCTTTTGTCCCCTTTCTATGCCATCCACACAGCACTTGTGCAGACCTCTGCATAAAGACAGCTTTAGCTGCAAGGATACCAGTGCAATGTAGAATTTGCTGTGTACCTGCACACCAGCAGTGTCTCTTCCCATATTTCTCTGCCAATAAAGGATTTTAGGGGATTGCAGGTGGTTTACTTTCTGTGCAGGAGGCTCAGAGCTGCACCATGTAACTATAGCGACAACTACTGTGAAAGCTCTCGATTTTTATTGACATGTCTCACATCACCTCATGGAAAAAATTTATACAAATGGAGAAAATTAAACATCCTAAAGGCCAAAAGAAAACATTGTGGTGACCTGCACCTTTATGCATTGCTTAAATACTTCCCTGTGGTAATTTGCTCCTTTTACTGTATAGTGGTAACATTAAAATAGCATTTTAAAATTCACAGTTTAAACAGTAATTTAAGCCTCCACAATGCCAAAACACAAGATACACATGCAATCAGCTCAGAAAACGCTGTAGCACATTGGTGTATTTGACAAAGATTCATCACTGGGAAACTGACACTACATAAATGGAGAGAAGAATAAGGTGCACATGTTTCTTCATAGAGAGTAACAAACATTTGCATAGGAATATACTGAATTATTCATCTCCTACAGACAAGACAAAAGATGCATCTTTCTAAGAGATATCTCTATCCAAAGGATACACTTTTTAAAGGATTTTCTTGTGCTTGCACCAGCTGAGAACTGTGTGAAATGATACTGAGATGCTCTGCCCCAGCCTTAATAGTTCTATAACTTGATAGACAAGTTTGACATTCCAAATCCAATAAAACAGTTTCAAGCTCGCAGCAAAATATGAATATGCTGCAGTCTGAAATGGCCTCAACTATCCTGGAAAGTTACCAAATTGCTTACGTTGAGCTTGAGAATGCCACCTCTAAATGTGTTTCCAAGGCTGTGATCCACAGTGCTGGAAAACTGATCCTTGTAATGGCCACCATTTATAGCCTTAACCTTCACCACATTGCTTCAGTTCCCTCCAACAGCTCAAACAATATGAAGGGTTTAACAGCAGACCAAGAACTACACCTGCAAAAATCTTGACCTTATTGACAAAGTGGATTTGCACGGTCACAGGAATTGCCAGGTTTGTAGTCAAGAAACTGGACCAAAATACTTTACACCCCAGTTGTCAGTCATTTCTCATTTTCAGCTCTGCCGCCATGATGTATTTCTCTAAAAAAGCGCAATAATCCCAAGCCCTTTTTTATTCTAACCATCGTCCAAAACAAGGGAAAACTACTGGGCTGTTAATATAGCTCTTCTGAATCTAATACTCTTGCAGTACACAATGCAATCCAGGCTGCCTGGAAAGGATGAAAATGACGTGTTGCTATGGAAACAGGAAGGCACGTGTTTAGGTTGCTCATCCCTGAAGAGCTGCCCCACTAGTATCTTTAAAGTCTGCTAATAAAATTTTAATCAATTATTAGAATAAAGTGAATTTCACCTCCTGTTGGACATCAGAATCTTGGTTCAGACACTGCCAAGCTCTTTTAATGTTCCTTGCACCCAACCATGCCCTACGACATTACAAATGGATTTATGCACAAACAGAATGTCAACATGCACTTTTCTAGTTCAGCTACTTAAAATTATTATTCCACACAGCAATAGATACCAGAGTCAAATCTTATGCATGTAGGAATGTGCTTTTTAATTCATTAATTGATGTGTCATACCTCCCCTCAAAAAACCGATATCAACTCAACAAATCGACTCTTCGGTTTTTACTGGTTTAAGACCATTGAGCAGGGATATGCCCATTGAGAGTGTGACAATTAGCCTAGCACTGGTGTTAACACTCACCAGATCCCCTAAACATCTGTTATTTCCTAGAAATTACAGCTTCCATCTTACCTGCAGACAGATCTTTCAAAACACTCGGGCTTACTAAGTAAAAATGCATTTCCAGACAGCCAAACAGAAAACAGGCCAAGTTATTTGCTGGCAAAACTCCACTTGTCTCGCTATTATCATAGCAGAGAATCTGGCTCCAAACATGCAGCCATTAATTATCTCTACAGTTAACTATGTCAGTACACTTATTTGTTATTGCATTGGGAAATCAATAAGGAAGACCTGGTTAATGCTATTACTAATCTATTAACTCATCCTTTACAAGTAACTAAGGACAATGTTAAGAGCATCGGTAGGGTAATAAACAGTTAACAGCCTCTGTATTCTGCATCACAAAACAGCAAAGCAAAGCTGAAAAGACAAGAAATCCATACTGTGAACAAACAGGTGCATTTTTTTTTCATGTAGTTGTGGTTTAACTCAGCAGGCAGTGAAACACCACACAGCCATTCCCTCACTGCCCTCCAGTGGGATGGGAGAGCGCGTCGGAAAAAGGTAAAACTCGTGGACTGAGATAAAGGCAGTTCAATAGGACAGAAAATGAAGGGAAAATAACATTAGTTATAAAAGAATACACAAAACAATTGATGCACAATGCAACTGCTCACCACCCCCTGACTGTTGCCCAGCCAGTCCCCAAGCACAAGCAGCCTCTCCACCCCCAAGGGTTTTGTTCAGCATAAGGCCGTATGGTATGGGAAATCTTTTTGGCCAGTTTGGGTTGACTGTCCTGACTGTGTCCCCTCTCAGCTCCTCGTGCCCACACCCAAATAAATCATCAGTGTGCTATCAACATTATTCTCATCCAAAACACAGCACTGTACCAGCTACTAGGAAGAAAGCTGACTATCCCAGCTGAAGTCAGGACAGTGGCCACACATCATAAATTATTACTCTAAAATTTCAATTAATTTCCATGAATGTATACAATATTTCTCTGTTTCAGTACTCCTGGCAGAAGGACTCCAGTGGTCCATTCAAACAGGAAGGGAACCAACTCCCAGACCTACCAACCATGAGTCTTTACTGCACTGATATCCTGAACCAGAGTACTAGAAGTGCCAGTGTCAGAAGAGATATGAGTGACAGCAGGAACAATATGTCCTTTAAAGAGGACACACTTATCTCATTTCAGCTTCAGAGATATAGAGTAGGGTGATTTTCCACACTCTGCTCCCAGAATACACCAGCACTTTCAAGAATATGGCAGTCTCTCTATCCACCATTATATTTAAGATTGAAGTTTTCTAGAAAAGCTCTGACACTGATCTCCTGATCCACTGTACAAGATTTTAAAGGTGTTAGCTATTTTTAAATTAAACTTGAAATATACTGATTTCCTCCAACAACACTCCCATTTCCTTTTCCTGGCTTAGTAATTAATATGAAGACATCATAATTGCAGGCACAACTCCCCTCCAAACCAGGATCCCACTGTGTAGGCATTACACAGTAGCTATATTTTTTTTCCTTCCCCTAAGGTATCCACTGTGATATTTTAAAAGTTATTTGCTTACAGCTAAACAGATGATATTTATTCACATTACAAAACTCCTACCATACAATGCTGCCATTATTTAACCACCTTCTCTTAGGAGACATCTTACACCAGGGACAGCAGGTCAGGACAGTCACACAATGTCTGGAAAGGCTCACACAAAGTATACACATATTGTTCCTTCTCCAGCCACCCAAAAATAACCTGAAAACAATCATTATCCAGTTTTATCAGCAGGATAATATACAACCAAATCTCTGAGTATTTTGCTAAATAAGTATGATCATTTACCCCTTCAGCAATAAAAAACAGGATCTCAGCAATACAGTTCCCCTTGGCTCAGAAGGTCAATAGGACAGTGTTTCATCCCTGTTATTTTTAAAGGCTTGGCTGCTGCCTGGGCATCTGCCCTGGCTACCAAACTATTTTCAAATGTCCTTCCATGCAGGCATCTCTCTCGTGAGCATCAGTCACAGTATGGAATCACAACACAAATGCTTTAGAGGCAACATCACTAGCTCTGGCTTTCAACAGAAAACTTTGGAGACAAACAGCTTATGGAAAACAGAGAATGACAGAGTGACATTTGGAATACAGTGTCCCCAGACTCCCTTCCTCAGGAAGGCATCCTTTTAGTCATGATACTTTAGCTAATTCAGATGGCTTTTATTGCCTAAAAGCCAGTGTGTGGTTTCACTACTCTCCTTTCTTCCAGGTCTGTATTATAAGCTAAACTTATTGTTCAGAACTTTCATAGATTCCAGGCAAGAACAGCCCCAGGACATGGAATAATTTAGTCTGGACCTCTGGAGATCACCAGCTTAAGCCCTCTGCTTGAGTGCTTACCATTACACTTTTCCTGTGCACTGAAACTCCCGAATTGCTGTGATACACTTTGCACGAGGCTCAGTATGCAGAGAGACTGCTGGATGCAACTGGGTAATCTGAGGGAACTTAATGTTTGCTCATCTCAACCAAATTTCCCATTTTCCAAACTCATAGGATCTTGGTTTTCCTCTCCAGACAACAATCCTCTTTGCTGAGAAACTCAATGTGACTCTGCAAAAAATCCTATGCACTAGCCAGCTCCCAAATTCTATAATTTTCCAAAAAGGTTGGATTTTCAGCTCTTTTTTTAATGTAAAAACCACATATGAAGTTAATTTCTGCAGATGGAGTAAAATGTACCATGTGAATGAGGCAGATTGGCTTTCTCATTGGACACTGAAGGGTTGCTGTGATTCAGACACTATGTTTTAATATTTAAATTTCCACAAGCAGCAGATATGCTGATATAAGAATAAATGTCAGAAGGCTGATCTATTCTGAGATCCATCTCAGAAAAAGGTCGACAATACACTTTGAAATCAGGTTCTGTTTCTGTCTATTGGAATTTGACAGATTTCAGTCACTTGAGTAAGAAAAGATTGCCAAAGAGGAATCCAACAGTACAGTGCAGCTTTCAAACTATCATGAGGAGACACTATACTGCCATTTCCTCTGTCCTTAGTGGAAGATGTAAGAAATAGTAAATTGCTTTATTTATATACACTGGGCCTCTTGGTCCTCATTTTTATGTTCAAAGTACACTTTTTACACAGATTCACGTTTATTTACAGCTTGAATTTTGCAATAGTGCCATACCACTTAATTCCACCCAGGAAATTTACTCCGCAGTGTTATTTTTGCCTTCTCTAAAACTTAGCAGATGTGGCAAACAGTGAAATTTCACAAGATCAGGGCATCAGAACCATGAGGCCTCAACGTGTTTGGGCTTGGTTTGGGGGTGGTTGTTATTTTTCCCTTTCTTTCTTAATGAAAGAAAACTTTCTGCTGATTCCAGTCTTAAACGCTGCATCCTGAACAGTGCGACAACTGGGGAAAACAAGATCTACAGTGTCAGCCACTTACACGTGTTCTCACGTAGTCACCATCTGTTTGGTAGTCCCAGAAGTCAGCAGCTCATATCACAAAAAGCACTGTCATGTTAAACACCCTGCTGACACAGAGACCACGGAGTGACGGACTGAGTGTGTGAGCTGCTGAGCCATCAGGTTATGGCCTCGAAATGAATTAGCAAAGAGCCACTAAATGATAGTCCTTCAAGGTCTTTTCCTTCTCTTCCTTTTCCGAACTACAGGCAGAGAATCATACAACCATAGAACTATCAAGGCTGGAGGAGAGCTCTAAGATCATCGAGTTCAATCATTAACCTGCCACTCTGCTGGAAACCCTAAACCATATCCTCCAGCCCCAGATCCAGACACCTTTTAATCACCTCCAGGGATGGTGACTGCACCACCTCCCTGGGCAACCTATTCCAGTGCCTGACTACCCAAATAGGGAAAAAAATTTTCAGAACATCTACTCTGATTCTCCTCTGTCACAGCTTCATTCCCTCTCCTCTAGTCCCTGCAGGCATGGCAGGAGAGACCATCCCCCACCTCACTACAACTCCTGTCAGGCAGTTGTAGAGAGAGCCATGAGGTCACCCCTGAGCAGCTTCCCACTGAGGATGAAACTGCTGCAGCTCACATTGCATAAATTTGCTAAACAATCGCAGTTTTACAAACTTGCAAGTCCACAAATGTCTCTTATCACCTCTGTGTGCAAGAATGAATTTATGTTGAGAGAAAGAAAGAAAAAGGTAGAAACAAAGGTTATAGTTCTTGTCAAAATAAGCCATTTGCCCTTCATTCAGTAAAGTAACTAATGGTTAAGTGAGTTAAACAGGAGTAAGGAACCATTTAGAATGGCTAAAACGATTGTCTCCTGGGTTCCTACAGAGGAAGGATCCAAAGCACTGCTGTATGGCACGACGCAGTTTGCTTTCCCCCCAGCAAAACTGACCTATGTACATGTGTGTGGAGGAGCTCTGGCCTTGGTATCCTGTCCATTCCCAAGGGCTTAAACAACACAATGGGCCCTTCATGACTGTCTTGCTTAAGCTCTGATCCCAAGACAAAAAAAAAAGCCTTGATGCCCAACCTGCCAGTACATGATCACAACATATGCAGCCCCAGTGAAGGACTTGGGACTGTCACCTGCTAAACACAGTAACAAAAATATCTGTCATCTCAAATAGGAAAAGGAACAAGCTCAAAAGAGATAACCTGCTCACTCCTCCATATATACATACACATACAAAACATGTACACATAGGTTTAAATCAAAATATGGATATATCAAACCATTATTCCTTGGTATAGCATCTTTTTTACCCTAAAACTAACTAGAAAATCTTCACATTGCATTATTTGTGAGATTTTAGGCTTAGTATTATTGTGTCAATTTGTTTCCTTGGAACAAGAGGGCCTGACAACCTCCAGCTTCATGCTTGAGTTGATCTTGCCAGCAGAGATGATGATGTAGCATTTGCATTCTGTAATTCCCTTCAGCAGATAAGCAGATTTCTGTTTTTACAGAAATACACCAATTATTCTTATGCTATGTATACATATGCATTTTTTCTAAGGCTAGTTCTGGAACACTTAAATCTGCTCATAAATGTAGAATGAGAATTTTCTTAGGCACATAGTTCCTTATCTAGCAACTACTATCTGACAGCTGAACTGTGAAGTCTTCCTCTTCCCTTCTCCCTTTCCAGCCTCGTAAAAAGAGCCTTGTAGAGGACTCTGCTCATGGAGGTATCACTGAATGCAACTGCTTCAGCAATGAGAACCTTGTTTCCAAAAAAAAAAGTAGCCCGGCAACTTGCAGAAGTGTCGGCATGGAGACATAAGCAGAGAATCCTGGAAAAGCCTCCAAGACTGTTCTGCCAAGTTCTACATTTTGATCACTGAGCTCTCAGCTCCCAAGACAACCATGATAGCAGACACTTCATGCAGTCCCAATTTATTGTGACATAAAGGTCATACCAGAACAGTACCATTTCTTTTCTGGTAGTACCAAAAGGATCCCTGACAGAAATACCATGCCCTGTCCTGCCCTGTGTTGACAATATCCTGTTATTCAGTACACTGAATAGCAATGGCAAAAGCTGGCAATTAGTGATGAAGAATCCACTTTGGTGTTAATACAGCAAGAAAGCCACTGCACTTCACACTGACACAAGGGCTGGGTTGCCAGGAGGCTAAGACCAGGTGGAGCCCACCACAGGACCAGTGTCAAGTTTCTCCAGAGAGCAGCCCTTCGACACAAGATCTATCACTGCGTGGAGCACTGTCCTGTCCTCCAGGCATTGCTGCACAGCACTTCTCCCAGCTAAGGTAAATCCAGCCTTGTTCTTGGAACAGCTTTCTGGGCCACACAAAGACCAAAAAGAAACTCAACCAGAGACTGCCAAACCCAAAGGAGATGGGACAACCCAAGGGTAGGCAGACAACCATGGGCATGGCAGGATTAGAGGCAGAGCAGCATCACAGTTCCATGTCCCTGGCTGGAGACAGACATCCCTAGGACTGACTATGAGCAAGAGGAAGTTGAACAATGTAGTATCAGCTCAGAGCAGCAGCAGGAGATGAGCAGGCTTCCTTCACACCGCAGGGGATCAGAGATAATTCAGAAAATGGAGACAGATTCAATTTAATACAGTAAATTAAAGGGAAACCGAGAGAAAAAATTTGGGTCAATCTGGTGTGCACATGGCATTCTCACTAACAAACAAGAAGATGAGATTTTTACATTTCAGAGGTCTCCAGAAATGAGCAGCACCCAGAAGCTCAGCAGATGGCCTTGAAAAAAATGGCCCGTTCACTTCAGAGCCCCAGTGGGAGCTGAGTCCTTGCAAGATAACTGGAACAGCCTCTAGATATCAAGCAACCACCAGCAAAGGAGGTGAATTCGCTTTCACAGTATTTCCTCTGGTTCATTCCAAGTTCTCCCTGCTCATTTGTTTATCTTCAATTAAAATACCACTCTTATTTTCCTAACTGGCCTTGCAGTTAACAGCAGGGGACGAATACAAACAAAAGCACTCAGTAATTCAGCCTCAGAAATGCCTCTGAACCTGCATTCCAACACTCTGCCACAGCAGCACTGAAGGAGCCTCCTGCTTCCAAGGACAGTGGGGTACACTGGTCTGTGCATTTGTATTCCCTGCCACTGCCTCGGCCTGGCCTTTCTCCTCGCTCCCCCAAGCACAGACATAATCTCATCATTGGAGAGATGACCTGTGAGCAAACTGCATTGCAGCCTGCACTGGCTGGGCACCGAGCCCAAGGTGAGGGAAACAACACATAACAAAGCTACAGGAACAACAGACGTGTACGGCTCATGACATGCCTGGCTGTCAAGACATACACTCTCCCTGCTGCAGTAAGAACTCACCAGCAGATGTATAATGGTGCTGCAACCTCCAGAAACACCCTTTGTCTCTGCTGTATATGTAGAACCATTGTCCAGGCTACTTTACTTTTGCAAAAAAATAATGGAGACAGAGAAAGAGATGTATTGGTAGCAAAGTATTTTCCTGTGCCAACTGCAAACTCGGCCTCTCCCGCTGACCACAAATTCAGAAAAGAAAGTATCTGGGAGAGAGAAGATAAGGCTTTGCTAACAGTCTAATTTTCATTTGGAAGTGAAGGGAGCCCTCATTGTGAAAAAAAGCAGAGGAGATAAAAATCAGAGATGGTGAAAACGCATTCATAAAGGGCAAGAGGGAAAGGGGGGAGAAAATCAATCACAAGTACAGACAAGATCAAACGGCAGCACACCAGTAACAGCAGTATTTCCTTGGGAAAAAGAGCTGCAGGATGAAGAGGCAGCACAGCACCATGCTGTGAGGAGTGCTGCTCTCTGCACCCACTGCATAGGAGAGAGTTGTTTTTTCTCCATAGCAACAAGATACTTAAAAGCCAATCTAGAGACTGAAGACCAGCTCAAAACCAAAACACAACATGTATCGATTTATTATCTCTATTTTAAGCCTCAGCTGGGAAGTACACAGGATAGCATTTGTTTAGCCCAAGAAAGCATCTTCATGGAAAGCTCTCTCTTCCCATTATACCTCCCTGTCTCAGAACCAACCCTGGGTGTGAAGCAAACTGTGGCACTTACACGTCCCCTACTCTTAGGTAACCCCGAAACATTAGGCACAAACACACCTTGTGACAGACAGAGGTGCTCATAGCTGAGGCTTATCCACTGCTGGAGAGACTGAAGGAAGGCATCAATCCCTCCAAACTCTTCTCACAGGGCTCTGGGGGTGGGAGGAGGGGGGAGGAAGGAATCACCACCTTTTGGTGAAAAAAACCCAATAATAACAATAATAAACAAACAAAACTCCCAAACTTGCTTTTTAGTAGTTACCAGCTCGAGTCGCTGTTTACAAGGGCTCAGGATACACTTATATCCTGCCCTTGAAGTCTGCCTATACCTGCTTGGAAACAGCTCTGCTCAAGTACCTGAATGGCTTCAAATAAAGCCATTATGCTGACTGCATTGGCAGAGCTCTGGTAACATTACAGACCTTATCTCCTCCTCAAAGGCACCGATGGAGCCTGCACAGTACATTCCAGAACGCATCAGGATTATTTAAGAAGCTCATCAAGTTTTGGGTGACTGGATCATGCTGAGCAGCTGAGGTTTCAGTTCTGGCCTTGGTTTGGCTTAGCTGCTGAGATTAGCTCCCTCACAGAATGGGGCAATAGGAAAAAAGCTATCAAGTCCATTTCTTAACCACAAATATCATACTAATGTTTTGGTACTTAATTATTCCAAACAGCTAAAACCATGTTCATACGCCAGCTCCAAACAAGAATCTTAATCAAACAACAAATCTTCCATTACACCTTCCTCTGTTTTACCTCTCCAATAATGGAAAGAGCTGGAACAGAAAAGCTTACTCAGAATAATTACTGCCCAGTCCAGGTACCACTCAGTTAACCTGAAGATCTGCCAATGGGAATTTCTACTCTTTTCCTGCAAAGAACAAGCATGCAGCAGCATCAGAGTTATCTGGAACAAACACAGCTGAACACAACAGAGAGCAGCACTGTCTGTACTCGGCTGTGAGTGCTGTTCAAATAGCTGGACAGATAGGGATAGTGCAAATAAGGCCACTGTCGTGCAGTCTGTGTCCCTTGGGATATGATGCCACTGCAGACTGCTGAGGACAGGGCAGTGCAGAGGGGTAAAATGTTTACACAGCACTTAAGCAGAGAGATTTTCGTCCAGTGGAAGAGCAAAAACATGCTGAGGGTTTGGAAATAAAAGGTAAAACTCCTAACTGGCACCGAACACTGAAGAACTGGTGGGAATTGGGTGTGAGATAGCAACAGAGTAAATGCAGAATGTTGTTGATTATGTATGAGAATGCCAAAAATACAGTACAGTGTGCCAATTTTGTTTGCTCTGAAGTTTCCTTCACTGCAAAATGTTACTTTATTTGAATGACCATAGAACATTAAGAAGGAAAGAAAAGCTTGGTTTAAGATTACCCAAAGACATATTTCCAGTGCCTGCCATGAAAGCCATCGTTTGAATTTCATATTAGTATTAAACATAGTTCTAGTTCAGAGTCATCCATGAGTCACAAGTTAAAAAAAAAAAAAAGTACTGTACTCAGCAACTTTGCCTTGGCTCAGCACTATTATCTTACAGACTTCATCTGTACATCTGCTAAATCAAGAACTCCAAAAAAAAATCCAATCCACATACACTAAACATCCATCTGTCTAACCACTTCTTCTATGGCTAATGTATTTGGATGGATATTTTGGATGCAAAATACAGAAATTTTCAATCAGCCAAACCTTAGCCACTGTATTTATTACAGCTCTTGGTTTTAATTTCCTTGTGCAACATTTTGTTCAAGAATAAAATATTAATTTTTAAGCCACTATTTACTATTACCCTTGAAAAAAATTACTTTATCTTACTACAAAATATTTCTAAAAGGGCTTCACAGAAAGGATAAGAGTAATAGTCATCTGCATAGACTATGAAGGAGAAAGAAAAGTATGAATCAGCTTGTCCTCATAACAACACATTTGCTAACCAAAGTCTGTTTCCTATGCAATTGGTTACAAATGTGGAAATATTTCTTTTAATAAGTGGTTTCAAAGGTTGCCAGGGGCAAATCTCTGTGGAATGCATACAAAGTTCTTCTGGTATTTTCTGTGTAGGTTACCTTACTGAACTCAAAATGGAGGTATCCAAGGAGCTTTTTAAGAGCTTACAGAGCAGCACAGCTAAAATATATGGCACTTCTTTTTTTCTTTTTTTTTTGACAACCAGAGTGGAAAATAACAATATTTATGAATCTTTAGCTCAGAGCTTACAGTAGCTCCAGAAGAACACAAGTTTCTCACGCAGCCAAGCTATCCCAGCTACGGAAAATTCTCTTGCATCAGAGAGAGAATTGCCCACATTCCTATGTTATAAAGCACTTTCCTACACCCAAACAGAACTTAAACCCTCAAATCCACTTCAAAATGCTGTGGCACTGCAATGCAGAAAGCAGCAGGCAGCCCTGGTGAGCTGCCCTGGAAGGGGCTGTGTGACGCTGTCGTCAGCTCCTGTGCACAGCCAGTTCCTCACCCTGCTACATCCCACCACCTGCACCACAGCTGAAAGGGGATGGGGACATCCATGGCAGGGCAGTCTCCTCTCCAGCTGGGGTACTCAGAAGATGTTGTCCCTGGGAGCTCCTAAGCAAAAGCATTGCATCCACAAGTAACACCATAACACAGCTCATTACACATAAAAGTCCTGTTCAAATCTTGGAGCATATTCTTATTCCTATTCCTATTCTGCAAGACTCTTCAGGATGCTTGCCTCTGCCAGCATCACCTCTGCCTTGTGAGGCTTCAACCCCAGCCAACCCCACGTGTCTCCCACCAGTGAGCCAGGCTGGTGGTCACACTGTGACCAGACATGGCATTTAGCTGTGTGTGCCTTCTCAAAGCTGATGTCACTCACACATGGTTATCCAGCACGGAACAAAAAATCACAAGGCACAGGCTGTAAATCACAAGGGCTTAGCTGTTCCATCTTAGGAAGTTAATTATCTTGATGATGTTATCTTAATTAAATGGTAGCTAATCTAAATTTATATTTAAGCCTGAAATGTGAATGTATTTTAAAAACTCTTGATGATAGCAAATCTGAAGAGACAGAGGAAGGAAAGGAAAAATACCAGAGAAATTAGGGTTGCTTCAATTTGACAAGCAACCATGTTTCTAAATGCAGGCAATTACAGCTCAGGTGTTTCCTCATTTAGGGTTGGCTAGGCCAGTCAGATTTTCAAGGGGGAAATGGGAGGGTCTCCAACCAAAATCTGAAAGCAGATAAGCAAAACATAGAAGGTAAAATTTACAGTACCAAAAAAAACCCCAAGCTGTCAAGTCAGAGGTTAGCAGAGAATCTTTGAAGAGTCCTGCTGTGTGCATAGTTATTTACACTCTTCTGGCTCACAGAAAACAGTGGTGGTCTTGTAAAAAATTTACAGCAGTCTAGCAAGGTGCCATGCATACAAGCCAGCAGCCAGCCTGACAGAGCTAATGGGCAATGATAACCTTACCAAAGAAGGAAGAAATAAAATGGCTAGACATTCAAAAAACTGTTTCTTCAAGGGCAAAGGAAATTTAACACAGCCAGAGCAGAGAAAAACTGAAAACCAGGAATTACAGCTCTAAGTCCTGTGAGGGTCCAGCTGTAACTGAATAGAGGACTCTACTAAATGCTGATACCATCATCTCAGCATCTAACAGTGCAAAACACTAGATGTCCTAGTCCTTCAACTCTACCCTACCCTACCAACAGCTGGGATCCTCCCTGGGATTCTGAAGCACAAACCAGAGCTCTGGGGGCCTCCAGAAACTTTTTTAAAAAGAACACAGGAAGAAAAGGCACTGACAGTGTTTGGGCATCTCTTCTGTTATTCTGTACTTCACCCTGACAATGCTTTTAAAACCCTGGTATGGGGCATAGCAGGCACAGCTTTCCAGCCCTGCCTACTAATCAGGCAGCACCTGGAACATGGGCCCTGCCCTGTGACCTTCCTGCTCACCACACTGCATAGCAGGTAACAAGACCTGTGTGGGGGCACACCTTGCCCTGCCTTAGAGTGGAAACCAGTGGAAGTCAGAAGTTCCATCTGTAAGCAGCACTGCTCTGGAGATAGCATGCAATCAAGGCTGGCTGAAAAGAAAACATCATCTGCTGAAAAGGTAACATAATCTGCTCATCTACCCTGACCCCTACACCACTAGACACTACCACTCCCAGGTCTCATGCTGCCCTCTCAGCAGCTAGTGCACAGGAATGGGAAGGACTTCCATACTCCTCCATCACCATTCCCATCTTTTTCCTACCTGAGTCCCTTAAAATTGAGAGATCTTTTGTCCATTATATCCGAAGGATTTAGCTAAAGCGATTACCATGACATGTTATCTGTCCTAAGGTGTGGTCAAACACAACCATAGTGCCCTCTTCCTGACAGGCTGATTTGTACCTGAACACCTACATTTTGCAAGCAACATGCTGAACTTTGACTCTCCTCTTACAGACAG
>NW_008679619.1:103994-130413 GCF_000695815.1 Acanthisitta chloris | reverse complement strand
GCTGAACACTGATAGGAAGACCCCACACTCACACACCTATCAGTAATCTGCACTGAGAGCTTTGCAAGGTAACATCCTGCATGACTCTAAATTGAATTTCAGCCTTCCAATCAGAGAAGCAAATGCGCCTATAACCTTTGAAAGCAATTAACTCTTCTGCCCTTGCTAGCTTTGGCTATTTCTCCAATACTCGAATCTCAAGAATTTAGTAATTACTTCTGTTGGCCTTTGTTCTGCCACAAGCTTGAGACAGTGAGTTTCCTTTCAATGTGTGTCAGAATCAGTTATCAAAGAAAGAAGTCTCTTTTAAAAAGAGATTCAATAAAAACAATCTCACTCCTGCTTTTTCCTTTTGGCAGTACACGAAAGTCTTTACAAAACCAAGATTTGGCTTCTGTGACCTCCACAGTCATTGATCCTTTTGTAAATCTTGTTTGCCAGCTTCCTTATTCTCATTTTAGACAGGTCCGAGTTTGCCTCTGGACTTTAAGGAAAGTATTTCTTTACATACAAAGATTATTTTCAAGTGGAAAATTTGATCCTTGAATCTAGACAATAAAATAATTCTACAATACTCTGGAACATCTTATCAATTGCAGTTGTTATATACATTCAGCACCATAACGAGGTCCACAGTGTGCAAGGTAACAAGGGATGTACTTTTGCCTTGGATAAACTGTTTTGAATCTGAGCTAGGAAAAGTCAAGAAGACTTCACACTTGTCCCAAAGAGGTGCACTTAACTTTTATACAAATCCTGCATAAGGGTTTGCAAAAACAAGTATCACTACAAAATGAAAACCAGAAAAGGGAGATTCAAAATCCTGAATATTACCTTTCTATGGGCCATGCAAAATACTACCCTACCATTACATACACTGTTAAATACTGTTTAATTACATTAGTCCATGAAACTAAGTGAAACAGTAAAGAAGAAAAGCTGTTGTCCTCCAGGTATATCATACTAGTAAGCAAACCAGATTGGGAGTAGAAAACATGCAATTTATAAAACAGAAGGACAAACATCTTTATGTCCTCTAGTGTATTTGAAAACAGAAATGCCATAACTAAACACAGGAAAGGGAACTAGAATGAAGTATGCTACAAATGCTTAATAAACAAGTCCAGCTCTTATGTGTGATGGTTCAGTGCTCTACAAGCATGTAGAGACATGACTTGTGCTGATCCACATGGTTCATGAAAGGCAGGACACAAAGAAATGCCTAATTTGAGTTCAGAGTTAGATGCAGCCACAGTCAAGTAAGCATTTAAAAAAGCTGTAACTTATTTTTGGTGAGTCTCATTAAAGAATTGCAGATTTAGGACACTCCCTGCCCTCTGAAATCAGCTATCTTCATTACCCATTACTAACTCTTGTAACCAAAAATTGAGGGATTCCCAAAACTGCTGGTCACTTCTGGGAACAATGACCCGATGAAAGAATTGAGCAAGCCAAATGCAGCTTGTGAATAGGGAGCTACTTACAAACTTAGTATTTTTTATTATTTTGTTTTCCTGTTATTCTCATTCAGTCAAAGACATTATCTTCAATTAGGGAGGCATATTTGGTCTTGGAGATACAGCAACATTCAGCCATCTCAGATAATGACTCGAGATCTGTAAAAACTTTGGAGATTCCTCTAGGAGCTTGCACTGGGTTCTTGGACCATTAACTTGCTGGATGAACACAATGGAAGCTGTCCAAGAAGGTGCAGCACAACAAGAGAAAAAAAGCAAGACCAAATCAAATGGTGATGATCAATATACTGTGGCCATTAATCTCCCAAGAGGCTGTGCATAAGAGTAGGAAACACTTCTAAGTTTCAGATCAAGATTGCTTGGAAAATGAAGCGATACAGCTAAAATACTTAGGTTCACGTAAAGAAAATCAATGGCAAGACAGTGCAATTACCAAGCAGACAGTCATTGCTAATGCCCTGCAAGTGTTAACCTGGGATATTTCATTGTTACCATTCTGTGTTGTATCTCAGACACCGAGCTTTTGTCAGTTTCAAGATGTGTAACTTATTCCAGCTCACTGGAAGGCAATTCTTGTCTCCCTCTTCCTTTCCCCTCAACATAGTTGCAGGACAGAGTGAAAGAAAACACTGTGATAAATCTTGATCATCCATTTTTAATTTCTGCTGGCAGTACCTATTCCATTTGATCATGCTGATTGCACAGCAGAGGGATCTGCTCCTGTTCTTAAGTGAGCTGTTTGACTGTTCTGACTCCTGGGTCGTATCTGTTGTGCTCCCCAACAAAACTCAGTTAGTACCAGCTGGTTGCTGCTCACTCATTCACAGCACCCTGAGCAGGTCTTTACATGGGACAGGATTTTTCATGAAAGATGCGTGGGAACCTATAACCTAGACATCTGAAAGTGTGCTGTGGCTCTAGTCTAAGAATCAAAAGCATGTGGAAGGACAGAGCTCTGACTGTAACATACTGGAGATGCAACACAATAATGACTATTTGAAGTCCAAAACAAGCACAGAATGACTGGCCTTCCCACTGGGTACACATCATTGTACCCATTTGGCCTACTTAAAGGTTGCAAGCATATTTCTTACGGATTTAAAACCTGTCTGTAGCTACACAGAGACTCCCACAAGTGGTCACCACAAGGACACTGTTTAATGGCATAGTCTCACTTTCATGGTATATTTTGTTATTGCCACCCTACAATTTTAACATTTGAAATTTAAGGCAATTTTAGGTCATGGTCTCAACTCCTCCTTTTTCTTCCTCCCTTTGGTCCTCCTATCACTCTATGTAAGTTCCCAAAATGAAGCAAGCGCTGCCCTGAGCTTTGGGAACACAAGATCTGAGCTGTCACCATTCTGGGCTCACCACTGAGCATCACTGGCTGCAATTCAGCCCTCCTGGAGCAACCAGCATGTGGCTGGTGTGTTCCTACCTGCCTACAGAAGAGACACATCCTTGGGTCTGCAGTTTTCCTGGAGAGAAATCCATTAACAGCAGCACAAAACTATCATAACATGTGCCTTGCCCAGCAACTTCATTCAACTGAATAAATGAAATACTGGAACAAAAGTAAAGAAAAGGGAGTAGAAATAGGAGTTCTTTCTTAAATCTATCATTTACAACATGGAACAGGGGATTTTGGGGGGGTTTCTTTAGTTTTAAAATAAAGGGTACCAACTTATTTTGGAGTCTATAAAGATCACAACAGAAACTTCAATTAAAAAAACCTAACAAACAAAACATATTAAATCTGACTTACATCCCACAAACACAAAGCAAACTGTCATTAAGTTACACCTCTGTGCACAGGAATTGAAGTTGAGCCCTGTCTCTCTCCTTTTTTCACACAGAATTAGGTGGCAAGTTATTCAGAAACATCCAGAAGAGCTCCAAAACTATTCCTTACAAGGCATATATTTTTGAAGGCTCCATTTTGCCACTGATTTTTGCAGTTGCAAAGAGGATCTGTCCCATTTTTCCACATCACCTTTTTCCATACACTACACTGACTTTGAGGGGGTGCAGCTCTCCTGACATCATAACACACCCTGGAAGTCAAGGCATTATGCCAAGGCCTACATCTTTACCGTGTCTGCAGTTTCCACAGTATGATGGTATTGAGAAAAGAAAGCATCAAAAGCAGTCCAAAATTACAGGCAGTTTCCAACTGAATACATATTAAAAAGCAACTGACACCAAAACTTACTCAACAGGAGGAACTGTATGTAGTGACATGCTGCAGTTGCAGTGAAGAGGAGGAATTAACTAAACTTCTGCTACCCTTAGTGCTGACTCACCACATTCTGGCTGCAGGATAAGATATCCTCAAAGATGGCTGAGCTTCTAGAGATGTCACTAATGTAGTCAAGTGCTTCACTGAACAAACACATCGCCTAGAACTGAGACAAGAATCTGTGTTCTTGAGTCCCTAAGGTGTCTGCAACCCTTCAGGGGGTCAAGACAGCTGTTAGGAGTAGAGTGGAAAATAACAAACATTAAATGGAGCTTTTTGTTGTTAAGGGCAAGTGAGGTCATATGAAGACTGAGCTACAGAAAATGATGAATTTGTCCAGCTTTCTCATCTTCTGTCTTCCCTGGACTCAAAGTCATTTTCTCAGTTACTATCTCTTACTAGGAGTATCCTTCTCCTTCACCCCAAATGAGCAATCAAACACTTGTCAGCAAACAAACAGCCAGAGGCCTGGGTAACTGAGGCAGCAGCTGGGGAATGGGAAGGACATCTCCCCTTGCTGCTATGTTCCAGCATTGCTCCAAGCCAGTGGCATCAAGGGGTGACAGGGACCTCATGTTACGAGAAAGATCTCAGCTCAGATTGTACAGAGAAAAGACAGGCAGGAAAGGAAGTATTAATCTATAATGAAGCCAAATTAATATTCACAAAAAAACAGCTTTCTAAATGTCTTGAATTTGAGCCTCCTTTATATTAGGTGCATGTAAGCATCTGCGTTTTGAAGTTATGCACTCACACAGATGTATTCATAAACATGTTAAATATGTTTCCCAAAAGAAGCTTTTACATTTCCAGCCTTAATCCTCTCACCCAGAACAGACCAATTTTCACAATTTTCAAGGCCAACTGCTATGCTCATCTGCTGAAACTAACTTTTCATGATGGGTTTATTTGCTGGGAGGACAATGTTGTTTTGACTCAAACTCACCCTGATTAGCCCTACACCAGTGAGAGTCATTCCTGCCTTTGCCCAAATGAATATGCCTCCTAAATTATGGAGTGAAGGTCACTTAACAGATCCTGGAGTGGGATGAACCTCTGGACAAAAATAGGATGGCACTGTCACTGTATTTATCAGCTGGGTTCAGATCAGTCTCATCCTTAATGTTTTTGCTATATTTTGCTATCTAAGTGTATGATTCCCAAGGTAAAGTGGGTTCAGATCAGTCTCATCCTTAATGTCTTTGCTATATTTTGCTATCTAAGTGAATGATTCCCAAGGTAAAGCTTATTTAATCTACCTGAAAAAGTTTATAAATACTACAAATCACCAGATGACTTCAGAAACAAAGCAAAATATAAACCTCACCTTTTCCATTACAGAGTGCATTCTTCTGCATAATAAACTATCCACAGACATCATATACACATATTTCACTAGAGAGCTCTCTCTGCAGTCAGTATCCACAGAGTGACTGACAGAGGAGCATGGACCATTATTCCATTATTTTGGACAGCAGGTGTAAATGAGAGTTTGACATTACAGATATGTATCAGTAGGGTAAAAGTAGAGAAAAAACAAACAACAATAATAGTAATTATGAGAGATTAGTAATTACAACCTGCTGGCATTGAATAGGACCAAGCCAGCTAGCAGGAAAAATGCTTCCTATCCAGGCTCCTGCCCATCGTATCCATGTTTATAGGAGGGTAAGAGTTACCTCATTCACCTTCTTTCCTCACAAGACCTTTTTTTTTTGTATTACATAGTCAGAGATTATTCTCACAGAAAACACATGAAGTAATATTGGAAGTGTCAGAGCCCACAGGCAAGAACAGACTTGTCAAAATATCACAATAGCCTCTTTGCCACAAAGCTGACTTGGGGATTCACCCACCCCATCTGCTACACAATTACAGGATCAGGGGTCAGCATTAAGCCAGAACTGAGGAGGAGAGAAGGGATGACAGTCCTCACTCTGTAGTCTTTAACAGCTCTGCCTTCTACTTGCAGACACACAACTTGAAGGTGTGGGCTAAGAAAGAAAAGGAAGATCATGACAATTTCCCTGCACTCTCTTTTCTTCTCGTAAATGCATACTTTAGAATGAAATTAATTCCTAATAGCTACATCCAACACCACTGCTTTTACGGACCCAGAGGCCATACAGGGACTGCTGCCCTTTGGCTAGAGGACCAGCAAGGCCACAGAAGTTCTGCTGAGCTGCCTCTCAGGAGATGGACCATTCCCTGGAACAGTGTCCTTAGCTGCAGATGACAATGGTATTATATGCTTCTTGAGTGCTGCTTCTCCACGCAGATGAAAGCATAAAGATCCTTGAAGAGAGGAGTGTTTGCAGACCATACTGTTTGCAAGCTGTCCAGGAAACAAGTCTTTCCTATAAAAAACACTGTTTAAACTACAAGCCAAGATGTTCAGGATCTCTCCTAAGTAATTTGATTTCTTACAAATGTTATCTATCCTTAACTCTCACTCATCTGCAGATCTAGACCTCTCATCCTACAAATGTAGTTACAATGGTGTTTGAACATCGAGTGCTTTAGATACATATGAAGTGTTTCAGAAACAAATGTCTGTCTCATACTTCATCATCTAATTAAAAAAGAGGTTTTGCAGTTCCACACCACTATTTTGAAAAACAGAACATGGAACACAGCATATATTGCAATAAGAGGAAATCTTTTGGCATTCAAGTGATGAGCACATGCAGATAAAACCTAAGGCATTGCAGCCTAAGTGATTTTTTCTGCAGTTTGTAACACCATAGCATGAAAAATATCAATATAAAAAGGGAGGGCTGAGCCTCCCTAACATTTTCATGTATTTAATTTTGGATGATAAGAACATCCCTAGGAAAAGCTCATCCAGTAATGAAATCTGAAATGAAAAATGACCACCCAGAAGTAAAAGTAGTCATACACAATTAATGAATTCATTCAGCCAGCCAATAAATCAAACAGCAAACCAGACTCTCTTAATCACGCAGAGAAACATTTTTCAGTGCTTCTTACATTGTACTTTGCTCAAGGCCTACATTACCAATCGGTGGTTTCTTTAATTCTTAACCATTTACAATATAATGTTATTTTTAATTTAAGTGTCACCCAAGAATATTGTTTAAGAACATATTGCTCATTCCAGGTTTCTAATTTTGAATGGAATTAATATCAGAAGATTTACTTCATGGCTTAAAAAAGCCTCTGGGTATTCATCAAGTTATTAGTACATAGATAACTTTAACTTTCCAGAAAGGGTTGTAGCTCTTCCCTTTGTGGGTCAAACTTCACACAAACAGATATCAGACATGCAGAAAGTTACCACTGCCTGAAGCTCTCACACTTTCTTTCCATCAAGGACTCAAGGGGCTTACTCTTGAGTTACAGACTCAAGGATAACTTCTTAAAGTTTTGTCAAAGAAAATTTTCACTTACTATTCAATTTTATGTGCAACAATGGACTAAATTAAAAGAAACAGTAACTCTGGAAAAGCTCAAAGCAAGAGACTACTGAGGAAAGAAACAGCAGCTTGACTGAAGGCTGAAAAACCGAGTCAAACTTCCTTTGCCTTTCAGCTGTGCATGTCTTTTTCCCCAAGGCTCATCTACAAGCCCCTAATAGTTCCCTCATCTTTCTCCAGTTTTCACAAAAGAATTAGGAACATCCAGGTACTGCCTTGTTGAACTCTGCAAATGCATGCCTCAATGCAGGAGCTATATGTGCTCTTCAAAGAAACCCATCATCAAATTTAGGCAAAAGAGACAAAAGCCAAGACTTTTCTACTAAGATTTGATTCTCTGCAAGCTCTGAATAGCATCAAAACTTTTGATATCTAAAGGGCCACTGAAGGACAAAGCTGCCTGACACTCCCTGGCATTCTCACCTCTACCACACTCCTTCACGCTGAAATCATGTTTATTGGTTTGCTTTTTTCCCTTTGGATACAACTTCCACACACCTGTGACCTAAACTAGCACCAACTGAGCACAAAGCACTGTGCTGATTCTCCAGGCCTTTTCCAACAGCAGGGTCTAGCTAGTGCCAATTTCTACTGCCAGCTTGGTAATGAAAGGTCACACGAATTCCTCACTTCCAGATTTCCACTTTCTCAAGGAGGGCAGTGAAGACAGCCCCTACAAGGTGACTCATGATCAAACCCTGCCTCCAATTACAATTATTGCAGCTATGATTCCCTGAGTGAGCTTATTAATCCAAGTCTCTGCACAGTAAGATCTTCAATTTTACATAAATCCTTTCAAGTCACCTCCAAACCCGGGAATAAAACCAATTTTCCTCCTCCCAAATAGTTTTAACAATAGCCAAGACCTGCCCAGCATGCAACAAAATGCACAGGTACTCTCAGGTGTAATTCATATACTATTTCTTAGCCAAATTTTCAAAAGGCAGTTTCCACCTGCATGCATACACTGCTGCCACCAAGTCTTTAGTCCACACTTACCCAACATTTATCAGCACTGCATACCAGCACCTACAAACTCAAACAGGACCCTACCACATTAGGCCCTGTGCAGACAAATACAGCAAAGTTAATGCCCTCTGCTCCAAAAAAGCCCACAAATATGAACTCAGCTATAAAGGGGATACATCTATACTTGACCATAAAATGATGTGTAGCAGTTACACTCAGGGGGAGCATGTGAATTTGAGCACCAAGTGAGCAAAATCAAGTCTAAATGCAAACACAGCACACTGGTACTTCTTTAAAAATTAAATCAAGTCTAAATGCAAACACAGCACGCTGGTACTTCTTTAAAAGTCTTGCCTGTGACATGGATTTTGGCCTGAAGACGTACATAAAGATTTGAAACAAAATTTTTTCCATCTTAAAACAGCTAAGTCAACAGACTCACAGCAAAAAGTCAACTACAGACAAGTTAACCCCCAGAAGTTAACTATACACATTAAACAGCAGCAAGGCAACTTCACATACACTGGACGAACCCCTCATACCTATATCACTTAAGATGAAGCACAGAAAAAGCTTCTCCCTTTTCTAATTCAAACTTCTCCTGGGAGACTGGTGAATGGCAGCTTGGAGTGCTGTGCCTGGCTGCTGCTAGCTCTGTTTGGCCCCACAGACCAGCAGGGCAGTATGCAGGAGAGTCAGAAGAGTCCACTAAAAGGACACAGTATTGGTTTTGCACAGAAAAAAAAAAAAGCCCTAACATCCTCAATTTATCTGGCCCTGTACCAGAACAGTAGGAATTAAAAGTGATGAAACAGAACTGGGGGGAGGGGGAGAGAAATCTCCAACAATGATTATTTTATTAAGCAGTTCCCATTAGGCAGGATGGAAAGCTTGTTGCACAGGTACAATTTGCTCTGTGCATTCTGATCCTAGCAATGGCTGCACACTTGCAGATACCCTGCTCCCCACATAGTACACAGAGACAGTGACCTGCCCTTAACCCAGGGGCAGTTTGTCTCAATGCCACAAGTATAAGCAAATCCACCTGCACTTGAAGATCACCACAGAATTTCTTAGCCTAAGCAAACAAAACAAGTTATCAGGGTCCTCTCAGGACACTGTGACTTTTCTGAGAGGACACAGTCTGCTACCCCTTGCAGCCACACTGTGCTGTTCGTCTGTTGCTTACACAAGCTGCCTCCTTTAGGCAATACACCTAGGAGTGACATGCAACACCAGAAACACTTATTTGCAGGCATTGCTTTGCCTTGAGAAGAGTCAGAGCCTAAAGGAAGAACAGAGATACATGTTGTACCTTCCAGCTAGCATATTAATTTTGCAGGTCCTGTCACGCTACTAGCAATGCTCACAATGCTCTGCTTATGCCACAGAGTGGGGCTGTGCTTCCTCCCTCTTCTGACAATCCATCCCCTGTGACCAACGATGATGGAGAGGGCTAGGACATGGGCATCCCAGTACACAGACAGTCCCTAGACAAAAGAGCTGAAAAAGAAGCAAATATAGGAGAGGTAGAGGGACAAGGGCTATCTGCGACTTGACCTGAAGCTCAGAAAGATGGTTTTTATTCCTGGCATTCCGGGCTGAACTACTAGTGGGTAACACTAGCAGATCTCATCCTCTTTCCATGTCTCAGTTTCCTCGTTGCTCAAATGTGTGTGCATGCACATAAAGCAAGAGTCAAAAAAGGCTGTGGAAGTATGAACTGGCTTTGGACATACCTAGTGTGAAAATCCTGTGTTTTCCACCACTGGATTACAATCACATTGTTCAGGTAAACTTGGAGCTACTTGTTCTAGGAAGTCTTAGAGCTGAAAGAGGCCTGGGATTTTCAGAGTGATGACTAAAGTCTTAGCTTTTCAATCCTAACTTTTTGGATGGAAATTGATCTAGAATACAGAGAGCCAGAATTTTCCTTTTGATCACCATACAGCCAGGCCAAACCACATAGCTCCTTTTGCACCACTCCAGGCTATGGCTACTACAGAAATTTCTCATGAAAACCTTACTTTGGAAAGATTAGATTCAAAGTTTAGAGATTATGACTATATATCCTTCCCCCTGAAGCCCTAAGGGAGATCATGTATCACTGTCTCCATTTTTCAAATGCAAAAGGGGAAGAACACATGATGGAGGTCACTTGGCTCATGTCAGCTAAAACACTAGTGACAGCACCAGGGGCAGGATCAACTTCTCCCATACATCAACCTAGTGGTTATCCAACTGTTGGGGTTTTTTTATAACTGCCATTCTAATGACCCACATAATTCCACTGCTGTTTCAGATACTCTTAACCTCTTTAGCTGCTGGTGCCTTAGCGCTTAATGGAGCCACTCCGTGTGTCCAGGTGTCAGCAGCAGTGGTGGACCTGCTGTGAGAAGAGGACCCAGAGGCTCCACACAATTCCTCACCAACCCCACCATGGGATACTGCCCAGCCTCTGGGAAAACATCCTCCAGAGAGTGCACAACTCACCCTGGCAGTGAGGAGTGTAGGACACTGAGTGAGGAACAGCCCTGCCAGCAGCTGGGGAAGGGAGAGGATAGGGGCAGCTTGGACTGCCAGAGCAGGGATCTCCCTCCCACTGCTCAGGAGGGTGTGAGGTGGAGAGAGGACTGAGTGACCATTTGGACTGGCCACAGCCCTGCTCTCCCCAGCACCCTGTGCCACTCTGGGGAGAGGAGCTGGGAATGAGAGAGTGGAGTTGAACTCAGGGTCAAAACAGGTGGAGGGTGGTGGTTTAGTTTTCTCACCATCTGACTCTATTTTAATTGACAGTAAATGGCATTAATTTTCCCTAAGCCAAGTCTGTTCTGCCTGTGACAGTAATTGGAAAGTGATCTCCTTGGTTTTACCTCAACCCATGAGATCTTCATCTTACTCTTTTTTGGGGGGGCAGCTGGCAGCCAGCCTGGGTCAACCCACCATACCAGGTCAGGCTGGTTTGCAGGCAGGCAAGTCAGGATTAAAGAAAAAAAAAACAAAAAATCCCACCTCTGTCAGAGGTGTCTCAGGCACAAAAAACCCACTGCATGTCCAGTTGTGTTTTCCGTGTACAGAAGTAAAGCCAAGGAGATGATCTTAAATTTAAAGCTCTACTTGCATCTGTCTATAAAGCAGAAAGAAGCTGGAATTACTCATCATCTGAAGAGACACGCAGCATTGCCACAGAATCAGTGGTGGCTTTCCCACCAGACCTTCTACTGTCATACTGTCAGATACTGCAGTTCACATCTCCCTGCCAGGCTCACGCCCCCACAAGAAGCACAAAATAAATGCTAGAGCAAGGCACTGTAACGCTGCACACAAACACACCAGGGATACCTACACTAAACACGATTTCACAGTAGAGGAAGAAAGTCATCTTCTCAGCTTAGCATCATCACAAAGTGGGTTTTGATTCAGTCATGCTGAGAAAACATGTGGAAATAAAGAAAAGCAAGGCTCTTCAAAAATTAATTAAAAAAAATTAGTTCCTAATGGAGAGCAAAAGTCTCCCTCTAAATTTAAAGCCATCATTAAATGCCAAGAACAAAAGGATGGGGCCAGTTACCTTTTGCGTGCAAGTTTTCCACTTTCTGCTATTTAAGGAACAGAGCATAGCACATCAGAGACTGGACAGAGCAGGGTGGGAGAAGACAGGGAGAGTGGACTGCAGTGTTCCAGACTCCTAAGGAGAGAAATGGAAATAATTGTGGATGTCTCCCCTTGTATGCCAAGTAAATGAGGTCCTGATCAGACTCACATGCGTGTAGTGAACAGGCTGTGAATTACCATGAAATTCCAGCTCCCAGGATGAGTAGGGAAGACAGAAACACCAAACAATGGAGTTTATACTCAATGATACCATCAAGCTTTCTTTTGCAAAACCAGGTTAACAAGAAAAATGTTAATTTCTGGCCTTTTCTGTAGAAAGCAAAGTGCAGGACAGTACTCTTACTAAAAAATGTCTATTAGAAGCACATTAAATTACACTCATTATGGAGCATGATCAAATGCACCCTCAAGTGTCTTAGATAGTTGCTGAGAATATCTCCACTGTTTTGATCCTGCTGGAAGTATTTTTTTCCCCCATGGTTCTTTATTGGTTATCTGAGGTATGCAATGCTTATCTGCAATACAGAAACAAACCTTCTCTGTAGAAAAATAGAGTAGCTGGAAATTACTTAGCTGTTTATTAACCTATTTTATATTAGAGGATGGCTCACAACTAACTTGCAATGGTAAAAAAAAGGGCCAAGGACAGTCAGAGTTTGCAATTTTTATATCAGTAATCAATGTTTAGATTACTTTCCTTATAAATATGATATCAAAGTGATATTATTCAAGGACTTTTAAGCACTATAAAAACTCTGCTAGATGGTATTTCATCACAGTCCTAACTAGACAAGTCAGAAAATTAAACACATTTTGCTAGAAGGGGATATAAAATAAGGGAAAGTTTTAGGGCATCTCTCCCCCATGCCATACAGCCATATCTGTGCTTCACAGTGCAGCATAGGGCAGGAATGGACAAATGAGCACCAGCACAGGCATATACATTCACACAACATTAAGCAGCCCCGGGGGAGATATCTGCTTAGTTCCAAAGCAGGAGATTTGGGCATCCCAGTGCATCTCACCAGGGCTCATTAGGGCTCATTAACTCCTGGAGATAGCTTCAGCAACAGCCTGAGCATCCTACAACTGTGACACACTGATACCGATCCAGCTACAGCCAGCAGTGGAGATCACTTGTTTCCTGCTAAGTACTCTTTTTTTTTCCAGGGTAAAAAACAGCTTTAGGGCCAAAGCTACTGTTTTTCTGCTGTTTGTATGGCACGAAGACACACTGGTTCATGACTAGAGCTTCTAGGGACTTGGCCACACTGCTAATTAACAAAAGGACAGTTTATAATGTCACAAACTGGCAAGAGGTGTTTTCCAAGTTTGCTCTGAAATACAATTTCAAAGAAACCAAAGGAGTGTGAAAATACAAAGGTCAAGCAACACAGTACTAAAAAGATACTTGGACTTCTCTGTGTCATAAGGACTGGCTGAACAGATCCTTTGGAAGCTTCCTCCAAGGACCCAGAGACTCAAAGGAACAGAATAAAGCCATGCTTCATCTTTGCCACCCTGAGAGGAAGATGCTAGAACCCATCTGCATCAATCACTGAGAAAGAAAACTGTTAACAAGCTAAAAAAGCAAGTAAGAACAGCTAGTAAAGTGGAAAGAAAAAAAGACAGCAAGAACCACTTGTCATATGGGCAACACTGCAACAGAAGATCTCCAGCAGCGCTAAGACCAGGTCTGAGCAATGGCTTCAAAACCTAGTTGGTTTTGCCTTCCATGAATCCCTAAGCAAAGTAGTTACTCATATTCTTTCTTCACTAATATAAAACTTAACACTTTACCTAGGACTACTTCACAATAAAAAAATCCTAACACTAATCATGTGACAGTATTGAAACTCATTTCCCCCATCATAGAGCTTTGATAGTGGAGAACATAAACATGCCCCATAAGTGAAAGGGAAGACTGTTCATTTATCAGTCTGCACTACCACATCCCCTGACCTATTTTATTACTAAAAATAGTCCCTCTTAGGTCACTGCTGCAAATTGAATTCTGCTGCTTCATTGCCCACTGCAATCTCACAGAACTGCATGCTGCCTACACACAAAACACTAAGTAGGTTAACTTATTCACTGCCAGGGATGCAGCCAGACTTCTCATACGGATAAAATGACACAAATAATCTTGCCTAAAATGAGTGAAATGAAGTTCAGGTCTGAACCCGATTATTTATATTGTAACATGAATATAAACACTTAGCTTCCAATTTGCCCATACTTACAATACATTTCCAATATTAGTCTTGCCAAATATGTTCTCAAAGGTGTGCGATGCTACAAGTGATGCAATAGCAGCCCTAATGACCTCTACTGACAAGACACCTAACAGGAACAACAGCCAAGTCCTTCTCGTTAAGGTCCCTCACTAAGATAAGTCTAGGAAGACAGGAGACAAGAGGGAATCAGTCCAAATATTCCAAGTTAAAAAGGCAACACCTTCTTTCAGAAGGCCAAGACCTTCTATTTGTAGTTCGCAATCCGAAGCAGCTCATGATTACCACACCATGAAGCAAGCTGGCAAATTTAGACCTAACAGACACAAGACTACTTAAAAGAGAGAGGAAGAGGAAGACATGAATTTGACAGAGCAAGAACTTATTACAGGATCCTGAGAAGGAGACTGAAACAGGTATTAGCGACTGCCTCATGCTAAATAGCGAACAAACACACAGAATATTCTATGTCCTTGCTATTTTATTTGAGCTAGATAGAATAAGACTAACATAAGCATGTTTCCCTGGGCTATTACTGCAGCTTCATTTCATTACTTCAATAGCTTCCCAATCTTAAACAAACACAGCCAAAACGCGAACAAAGATCAAAACCAACTGACTTCATGTCAGCTTTTTGCCTAAATCACTGCAAATTCTGTTGGGAATTTCTTAGTATGCAGCAGATGAACACAGAGCTGAATCTTTCAAATTATTTGTGGCCTCATTAACCTAACTTTATTGTTATTTAGTTATGAAACCAAGTTTCTAGCTTCCTGCTATTCTAAGGACAACATCTGCCAAATCTGGGCTTTCTTGACAAAGGGAAAATCCAATGTCTTTGGGGGACAAAACAGTCTCAGCTCTGCCTGGGTTTCTGCTGGTGCCATTTACTGCGATGCTGGAGGCACTGTAGGTCACAATGTGTGTGAGAAATCCATGGCCTTCCCAGCTGATAAAGATGAGCTCAAATACATCACTATAAGGGGAACCACACAGTCTCTTATCAAGGATACATGAAGTGTGCTCACAGAAGCAAGAGGGAACTGGCCTTGCCAGCCAAGATGCAACTTCCCCTTCCTTGAAAAGTCACAGAATACACACTGCACAGCAGCCTGGGTCTGCATTTCTGATCAACCTGAGCTCCAGGTTTGCAATGTCCTGCTAGGGTTTGACTAGCTGTTTTTTTAAAAAACC
The DNA here is from genome assembly GCF_000695815.1 of Acanthisitta chloris. NCBI lineage: Eukaryota > Metazoa > Chordata > Aves > Passeriformes > Acanthisittidae > Acanthisitta > Acanthisitta chloris. Next base: position 115,244 of record NW_008679619.1, on the reverse strand, counting down.
AAAATAACCCCAAGAGAAGATACCATTTTCTCACAGAAGCAAGAGGGAACTGGCCTTGCCAGCCAAGATGCAACTTCCCCTTCCTTGAAAAGTCACAGAATACACACTGCACAGCAGCCTGGGTCTGCATTTCTGATCAACCTGAGCTCCAGGTTTGCAATGTCCTGCTAGGGTTTGACTAGCTGTTTTTTTAAAAAACCAAAATAACCCCAAGAGAAGATACCATTTTCTTGTTTCTGACTAGCTGTTTTTTTAAAAAACCAAAAAAAACCCAAGAGAAGATACCATTTCCTTGTTTCTAGCTAGTAGATCAAGGTAAAGTTGGTCTGTTGATATATATTTTTCAAAGGTGTATTACCCACTTCAGTGTTATCAAGTCATAGGGCACAAGTGACACACCAGAGATACCTGGCACATGTGTGCAGTTGTTCTGAAGTGAACATGTTATTTTCTGAATGACCTGTTCCTCACCAGAATGCAAGACAGATGGGCATTGAGTTCCTTACAGAATGAAAACATGGAGTCCACACTACTTTTTGTAGGAATAAGCATGTTTCACAGTTTTAGACTGCATAACTAATGAGTCCTCTCAACAGGATGTCCTTTTAGACCTTACTTTCTCTGAGATGCTATAGCAGTAACTGCCTTTTTATTTCATAAGAGATCAAAAAAGTGTTCTGTTGGAACACTTTTAATGCAGTCACTGCACTTCAAAGACATATTACTTTATTCCTTTTTTGAGCTCTCCCACTAAGACTTCTGCTTAATAACACCTTCTCCTATCAGAAAACCTATTTATATGTGTATGTTTGTATCTGTTCTCAGAGAGATATGATCAAAATACTCCAAGGTCATATGAAAGATTATTCAATAGGTCAGGTAAGTAACAGGAATGTCAGCTGTGTTAGTACTATCAAGATAATTAACAACAGTACTCAAGCAATGATGATCAATACAAGTGAAAATAAAGTACTTGGGCCACTTTTCTACAGTCATCACACATGAAACTAAGAGATTGTTTGCCTAAGTATTTAACTACTTAGTTAACAGTATGGTCACAAGCGTGGAAGTATCTGAACCTTCCTGACTATTGTTAACATCACACTGTACAAGTAAAAATTTAGCCTAAGTTTGCAAACCAACCGAGTACTTGCCAAAACAAAAAACAGAATGGTGGTTTATGAAGCCTGGACCCAGTAACATGGATTTGAAACTGCAATGGAAACACACATGCACCACTCCTACTGAATTTGGGGGCAAGTGAAGGAAGTATGTAATGCATTTTAGGCTACAGGTCAAAGACAAAAGGGAACTAAATAAGATTTTTCAAAATATATTTCAGTCTCAAACCATAAAAACCATTTAAAACTTCAACCAGTTCGTAATTTAGGCTGGGTTCTGCATGTCACTGTCTTCTGACTGTGGGAAGCTGCAGAATCGAGTCTTTTGTGTTTCAGCACCTAAGAAAATTTAGGACTGTTACCAACCATCTATTAAGCCCACACTACTCAGAGGTACTAATTAAATGCAGTGCCATATCTTACCTTCTAGCACAGTAAACTACAAATTACAGAAATATTGGCACAAAGACAAAGGAGACATTTTGAGGCCTGAACAAGGTTAGGTAAAGTGGCATATGGATACCTACGTCAGTTTTACACTCACACCTCAATGCTTGGTCACTTTTGCAGGTGGTGGACACCTGCCTGGATGCCCATGATAAACCAGGCAGAGGTCACTGCCGCTCTTGTGTATTCTGCAGTTGGATCTTCAGCTCTGAGTTGTGAACCCAGTTTTGAAACAGGGGTCAAGGCTGGGAAGAACCGAAGTTCCTCCTCATGGCCAAAATGTCACACCACCTTTTCTTCCAGGAAAGAAAATTCCTGGAGGCTGAGGACCCCCTGGAACTCACACTGCTCAGAATACACAGGAGAGTGCACAAGGCTGTCAGCTCATACCCACACACTTGGTGAAAAAAGAATTAGCTGCCATCTCACACTCCATTTTGAACATCTGCAAACAAATGCTAAACCAGCAGGATACCTCCTTCTGCCATCAGTGTTTTGACTCATGTTCTCTCTCTCTCTCCATCTCCAGAAGCACTACTTCAGTGAAGAGACCCCTTGGAAACCCCCACGTTTCCTAACACCTATGAGAACACTTGTAAAGTAGCTGCATGATACAGGTGCCAAATCATCAGTTGCAAATCTGCCTCATTTGCTTTAGCCTCCAGCAGCTGCAAAATTAAAAATAGCCATCACAGGCAAACCACGACTGAAGATGAGAACGTTTGTTCATTTATTTCAGGCTGATAATGGTGTCACTGTTGACATGTTTGGGCTCTGAAAGGAGCACTAATGAGGAAATGGACAAAATTATAAAGGCAGAATAAGGAACATTCTAAAATAGAAATGGGAAAATTACCCTTCTTTTAAACTCACATGGAAAATTTGACTAGCCACGACAAAATGATATGCTTATTTGGCTCTTTAGGATGAATTTCTTGCTAACTACAAGCAGAGCAATCATTTAAAGTAGCATTTTCAGCTTTTAAAACTGATTCGCATCATGATCAAATGAGTCTATTTTATCAGGTATCAAATTTATATGCCATCACTGCCTCTGCATGACTTGAAAAGGACAAGGTCAATGAGGAATGGAATAGTATTACTGTAAAATTTGGCCACTTCCTGGCAAACCCCAACATGTACAGGACATTTTCAGTTCACAGGAAAGAAGCCTTCTGCAAGAATGAGAAATTATATTTTATCTAATGTAGCAGCAGTATTACCTATGTACCATGTGTATTTTTGCTGTTGTTGTCTATAAAACCACTAAAATACAATTCTCTTTCTGTGAGCCAAATGCAGGGTGGGGAGTGTGCACAAAGGCTGCTGTGGAATCCACATGCTTCATTCACAAAACAACAGTAGTTGTTCCATAGCTAATTGTTGCATGGGAGCTATTTGAGAAGGAGAAGGTGTTATTTTCATTAGGTGAATCCCTGTGCATTCATCAGGTATTTGTCAGATTTCCTCTATTACTAATTAGCCATGTAGTGAAACCTTGGGAAACCCAAGGTCAGTCCTGCCTCTTGGGGCTGCAGGCCAGGTTTCTTAAACCCTTGGCATGGTAAAGAGCCATCAGTGAGTCTGAAATTCCAAAATCATTTCAGAGATACAGCTTCCCACCACTGTGCCACAGGGAACAGATACCTCTGAAAGGACCAAGTTCACTGAAAGGCTACCTGACATCCAGGAGCAGGAAAACTGCCAACTTTCAATTATCTGCATCCAACCATGAAAGGCATCTCTGGAGGCCTTTGGATAAACATACTTCTAAAATATACAGAATTAAATGCTGCTAAACAGAAAAGCATCAGGCACATCTTAAGTTGATCTACACACTCCAAGATACATTTTATGATCTTATGAGACATTCTCCCATGGCAGTGGCCATTGACAATGGGTCCCATCAAATGGAATCCCTGCCTGGTCTGTAAAGAGCCCATATGCAGGTACTGCTATGGGTTACAAAGGGCAGAATGGCTCTCAAGAGGAGAAATGTCTTTCACTTTTTGTGCTTTTTAGAAACCTGCTTCCCTCTTTTCCTTTGCTGCAGCTGTTCTGAACCAACCCACTGAGGAAGATGGAAGATTTGTGCATGCTGGTGGCTGAAGTCTTTTACTTATTTACACACCACTGCTCCTTTTGTGCAATGCAGCTTGCAGTATTCACTGCTCTGAATTATTACAGACTCCAACCTCCTTCTGTTGAGCACTGACTTGCACAACGCAGAGTTGTTCCAGTTTGATTACCACAAAGAACAGCAGCATCAATGCATGACAGGAAAGCTGAGACTACCCTTAAGATGACTTTGTTTTATCAAAACAACAACATGGCTAAATATTCTATGCAAAGTGCCTTAAGACTAAGCGTGTAAGAAAAACCACAAATCCTGAACAGCAAGAGAAGCTGAGCTTTAAGAAGGCATCCAATGTCAATATAAAACTAAAGCAGTTTGGGGAAAACACAAACAAGGACACTGAGAAGATGACACTCAATTCATGAGGGTCAAACTAGGTGAGTTTTAAAGAAATGCCTGATTACTACTACCATCAGAAAAATATTGGAGAAATTAATTACTTAACACCCAGATCAAAAGCTCAGCTGTACTTTTACTGAAAATATTAACTGGCCCATCTTATACTCCTGGTAAAGGCAATTACCCACCTTCACCAGAACCTCAGATGGGAGGTTCTTCCTTGTGCTTTGCAGAGAAATCTGTTCCCTCTCTGTTCAGAAGTGATCCATCTTACTGCAAATCATCTGTCACTGCATGGTTTCATACAAACAGCACTATCAACTGCCTTGTCACTTCTCTGTCACTCTGACTGTCCAAAATACACAGAATAATGCACCTGAACTTTTCAACAGTGAATCACACTGACAAAACTTGGAAGATGCTCAAATACAGCTACACTCAAGACTTTCTGGTGAGCAGGGTGGATAAGTAGTGTGCAGACAACAGAGTGCAGGAAGGTTGAAGTTACTTAGCAGTTCCCTTGGAATCCCACATTAAAAAAGGCCTTGAGAATCTCTCTTACATTCAGCATCCCTCAGAGCCTTCTGAAAAAAGCAATAGGGAGTGAGACAACTAAAAACTATTTTACCCCCTCCATAAAACAGCTACAAATTGCTGGAATCTCAGAACCAGAAATACCTCAAAATACTCTCTATTATATTCTAGACTACCAGCCTAGTCTTCTATTAAAAAGGGAATTAACGTTATTTTAAGTATTAAAATTTTAAAATAATGTATTACTGATGAGAAAAAAAAAAACATGTTATTGCACTGTAGTCCTGGAACATGAATGAGAGACAAATGACATCTAGAAGTTATTCGTGTACATCTGTTTTCACACCTTTGTAGACACATTGATGTGTATGCAAATAGTCCACAAATCTGGGTCAATATATCATGCATATCCAGTTGCTTCCCCTAAGAGTTAAACTAATAAATGCCTGTGTATGCCTGGTTCTGACACTAGAATTTACAACTACGTAATGAAAGTAAGAAGCAACTGAGGAGTACTATGATATAATCATCCTGCATCACCAGAACATGAAAACAGTAAAAATCTGAAAAGGAATACCCGAAGACAGTGATCAATCTGATACATGATTATGAGTCTGATTAAGAACTCAAGCTGGGCCCCCAAAAGACATGGCTGGTGGCAGCAGCTCAATATGACCCAGCAGTGTGCACAGGTGGCCAAGAAGGCCAATGGCATCTTGGCCTGGATCAAGAATAGTGTGGCAGCAGGACTAGGGCAGTGATCGTCCCCCTGTAATTGGCACTGTTGAGGTCACACCTTGAGTGCTGTGTTCAGTTTTGGGCCCCTCACTTTAAAAAGGACACTGAGGCACTGGAGTGAGCGCAGCCAAGGGCAGCAAGGCTCAGAAAAGGCCTGGAACACATGTCATATGAGGAAGGGCTGAGGGAGTTTTGTTTGCTTAGCCCTGAGAAGAGGCTCAGGGGTGACCTCATGGCTCTCTACAACTAGAAGGGCAAATGGTTTATTTTGACAAGGACTGCAACCTTTGTTTGTAACTTTTTTTTATTTATTTCTCTCAACATAAACTCATTCTTGCACACAGATGCAATAAGAGACATTTGTTGACTTGCAAGTTTGTAGAATTGTGATTTGTTAGCAAATTTATACCATGTGAGCTGCAGCAGTTTCATCATCAGTGGGAAGCTGCTCAGGGGTGACCTCATGGCTCTCTCCAACTAACTGAAAGGGGTTGTAGAGAGTTATGGGATGGTCTCTCCTGCCATGGCTGCAGGGAGAGGACTAGAGGGAATGGTCATAAGCGGAGACAGAGGAGATTCAGATTAGATGTTAGGAAAAAAATTTTCCCAGTTAGGGTGGTCAGGCACTGGTATAGGTTGCCCAGGGAGGTGGTGGAGTCACTATCCCTGGAAGTGTTTAAGAGGTATCTGGATCTGACACTGGAGGATATGGTTCAGTGGTTCCAGCAGAGTGGCAGGTTAATGGTTGGACTCAATCTTAGAGGTCTCCTCCAACCTTCATGATTCTATGATTCTATTCCAATGTATCACAGGGTTTTCCACTGTTTGTCAGCAATTTCCTTCAGCATAGCTTCTCTATATTTAGGGATAGAAAACCCTATTAGATCTGCCTCAAGCTGAGGGGGAAAATGTAATTAGATGGAAGCAACTTCTGCTTATAATTTGCTGTCTTAAATTATGGGAACAAAACCAGTTTTTTAATCTCTGCATCTAGAAATGCCTTTCATTTTTTCATGTTATATACAAAATACTGAACAGAGATGAGTTTTACTGTAGAAGGCATTATTATCCAAGTTACAGCTTTGCAGTACTGCATCATCATCAACATTTTACTGTCTTGGCCAAGTGTTTAAGAGCTTAAAACATGATTCAAACCTGACTTCAACCTTGATTCTTCTAGCCAACACTAACACAGCTTAGTAGACTATTTTACAGTACTATATAACAGACTGGAAATCAGCTCTTTACAGGATAAAATACTTGCTATGTGCTTTTTATGTGGAGTTAGTACAAGAGGAAACAAGTTATCCCACGGAACAAAGCTTAGAAATTGGACTTCAGACATCTACAAGTTGCATCTACAGAGTTTGCACCTATATAATCCATTTCAGACCTGTCCTATGCTTCCATAAGGAGATCACAAAATTCTGACTTAGTTTTTGCTTAGGTGTTAGGGTTGAAGAGTAAAGCACATACCCGAAGACTTTACACTGGACACTAAAGAAAGCTTTCAGCCAGCCAAGAAATGTGGATTTAGAGAACCTTGTTAAAAGACAAAATGAAAACCATCTAATTCACGGACACATGGACCCCAACAAATGTGCGATGAGGGTAAGCTGGAGTGCCCAAAGCAGCAGGGAGTGACTCAAGCAGCTGAGTCAAGCAGGTGAGTCAGGAAGGACGCCACAGTTTTAGTTCCCCCAGGCATTCAGCACTCTCAGCTGTGGAGTCTGCAGGCTCAGCACCTCCAGCAGACAAAGTCCTGTTGATTTCTGCTGCCCTTGCCCCAAATAGCCAACTGAATTCCAGCTATAAAGAAAGCAAAAGTGCATTTACTACCATGCTTTTGTAGGTGACTGCACAGCCATATTTTGAATCATCAAGCTGAACTACCAAAACCAGTCCTGAAGTTCTCTACTCCTTAACTCTCCTGGGTAGAGATCACCAGTTGTGGACATATGCTTCCTAAGGGTGAAACTCGGCACATTCCCTTCTAGACAAGACAATTACCAGGTTTGAGCTTAGCCTTGGGGACTTAAATGAATGCACAAAGTCCCTGCAATAAGTTTATCGTTCCTAGGCTTTAATTGCTTGCCCTGAATTTGCAAGTCAGCATCAGGCAGAAGCAACCACAAGATCTTTGCAGAGGGAAAAAATCATCAAAGTTGTAAAGCAGTAACTTCACAAAGCCTAAGAAAGCTACTAACTAGAAACATACAGTAATACACAGTCTCTCAAGTGAGGTATTTCGACATGAGGTACACCTTGTACCTCAGCAGACTTGCAGAGCACTCGTTACAATGATCATACTTTACTGGTAGCTACCCTAATTACCTAACAGAGAAAAATAAAAAAACCCAACCTCACTCTTCTTCAATTTCTGGTACTGAATTTGCTTGCTGGGGAATCTCTTTGCTTAATAGGTACTTATACTATTTTCCATGCAAAGAGCATGTTGCCATGGAGCACTGACCATGGGCATTAGTAAGTGACTCTGCCCTTTTGAACTGCACAGCCTTCACTTGAGGCACCACATCTTACTACGTGTCACCCTTAACCTTTTGCTAGGTACTTAGGACAAAACTATAGTGAACTGTGATTATATTTGTTTTGACTTTAGTGAATGGTCTCATCCAAAAGCTGCTCTTCAAAGTCTCTCCCCATTTTTCACTGGCACTTTGCTTTGACAGAATGGAGTTTCCTTTCCTGAGAGTAAGAAGGTGGCAGATGGAAGAAGGAGAAGGATCCAAGCAGACAGAGAAGTATTGCACAAGACACATGCTGAACTTGTCAACAGAACAAGATTTCTTTACTACAGTGCTTAAAAAAATTAAAGTGGCTGCTTCTTCACTCAACAAATCTACAAGAGCTATACAATGGCATTCAGCCTTTTCTATTTTAAGGTATCCAGAATTTACCTAGGAAGAAGCCTGCCTTGCCATTAACTCCATCAACAGTGTAGTAGCAAGACTGAAGGAATCTGAGTGACATCTGAGTGACAGCAAACCATCATACTACTCCTGCTATAAATGGCAGGCAACACAAGGCTTGGATGGAAGCAGAATACATTTGGATTCCTGCCTTCTCTCATTTATAGGTGTCAGGATGAGTCTCAGGCCCAAAAAAAAAAAAAAAAAAAAAAAAAGAAAAAAAAGCTTAAAAATAGGGTGAGTGGTCCTAGAACAGCAAGGATATCAAATCCTGGTACCTTCAACATTTTTTCTATTTTGGGCCTACAGAAAAAAAAACATGTGAGCATTAAGGTTATGATTGGCCAGATGTATCACAAAAAGCAGCACGGACTAACAGCCCTCCCTGTCTCTAATCTGGCACAAGGAAACTTGCAGCTGCCTTCTGCCTGCCTCTACAGGAGAGGAACAGAACTACACCACAGGGAATAAAGGAAAACGCCAGGTTAAATAAACATGTCTAAAAGTTGCCTCTAGTATGAAACCTTTTATTACCAGCCAAGAAGTCCTGCAATAGAAGAGGCTAAAGGCATGTTCAGTGACCACAAATCAGATGGTGAGAGGCCCATTCAACAACTCATTGTAGAGCACAGAGACTAGTGAGACCTTTCCCCTCCTCCTGGGCTGCATCAAAAGGAGTGTGGCTAGCAGGTCAAAAGAGGTGATTCTTTCCCTCTATTCTGCTCTAGTGAGACCCCACCTGGAATATTGCGTACAATTCTGGTGCCCTCAACATAAGAAGTACTTGGAACTGTTGGAGCAAGTCCAGAAGAGGCCACGAAGTTGATAAGAGGACTGGAGCATCTCCCCTATGAAGACAGGCTGAGGAATTTGGGGCTGTTCAGCCTGGAGAAGAGAAGACTGCGTGGAGACCTCATAGCAACTTTTCAATATCTGAAGGGCCTACAAGGAGCCAGAGAGGGACTCTGTGTTAGGAACTGCAATGGTAGGATAAGGGGTAATGGATTTATAAGATAAGGTCCATTCCAACCCCTAAATTATATGATTCTATGTGCAAAAGTAACACAAATAAGTACCTACAGTTCTTGCCTAAGCAAACCTCTGCTTCTAGGAAAAGGCCAGAACCTGCCATGCACCGGGTCTGCATCAGAGAGAACCGGTGAGTGCTGAAAATTTGTCATACATAACATCACCCTGCCTGTTCAATGTGAAGCAAACATTAACCTCAACCCCTAAATTATATGATTCTATGTGCAAAAGTAACACAAATAAGTACCTACAGTTCTTGCCTAAGCAAACCTCTGCTTCTAGGAAAAGGCCAGAACCTGCCATGCACCGGGTCTGCATCAGAGAGAACCGGTGAGTGCTGAAAATTTGTCATACATAACATCACCCTGCCTGTTCAATGTGAAGCAAACATTAACCTGATGAACTCATATGCAACTGGTAGTTCTGAAATAATCCTGTTTGGAAGCCTCGGTTACAGAACTTGCCTTGAGATAAAGGTGACAGATTTGATCTACTGTATTACATGAGCATGAAACAGTAACAAATTATGAATTATTCTTATCAAAACTAGGAAAAATTTATTTCACGGGAATTGCAAGTAAGAATTTATTAAATCAATAGCACAAAAAATACATTGTCAAGTGTAATGGCTACCAAGATTGTCTTTACACAATGAAATTCAGCAGACTACACTAGAAAACAGACCTTACCCCCTGAGCACACCTACATCTTTCACTGGTGAAACATCACACACCAAGTGTCCCATGTGCTCATTTAGAAGCACAACGTGTTGCAAGGCTTTAAGAGATACATCTTTCATCTCATTCAATTTTAAAAGACCTTGAAATGTTCAGAACTGAAAAAAAACATACAAGAGAAAGCACATGGGAGGAAACTGTCCAGGGGAAAAAATAGGCAGCTTGAAAGCCAAAGCAAACGTACCTTTCAAGCCAAGTGAGCTCCCTACTCAGAATTAAACCATTATGTGGATTTGTGTTGCTTGTCATCTTGCCCATTTTCTGAGATGTCTCAACTCAGCAAGATAGCAGCTGGTGTCACTGAAAATCAAAGGCATAGAGAAGCCAAGCTCCAGTTTAATATCACCGACATTCACAGTAAAGCATCTGCTTACTTGTTCAATTTCTTGGCAACTCAGATTTGTTACCAAGGTCATGATGGGTTAAATATTTTTAAAAATTAATAACCAAATGCCTAAAGGAGGGGAAGGGGAGATGATTAATGATGTATCCCAATAGACTAATTTCCCCATGTTTGATTAAATTGTTGTTCTGAGCATCATCCAGAAGGGGGAAAAAAAAAAAAGAAAATTCATCAAGTTCAGAATCCTTTCTATTCAAAATTCTTAACTGACAGAAATTCTTTCCTACTGAGAAAAATGGAAACTGAAATCTTCTAGCCATGTGTGTCCTTCACTCATCAGAAAAGGATTGTGTCTTGCATTGCAGAACGTGTCATTGGCAATGGCACTCTGGGGTATTCACAACAGCCTGATTCTCTTTCACAAGGTAAGAGGAGATCTGTGAACAATTTATAGATTTTTTAAGTCACCAGGAACTGCAAGTCACATAATATCAAAACTGAGAATCTGCTACATTTTGCAAAATTCCATAGACAAACCCAAGCCTGGGAAGGCCAAAGGAAGGGCCATAAAGAACATTGGAGGTCACTCTCACAGCTGGAATAAGCATTGGAAATTTCACTGTGATACAGCATCACATGAGCTGGCTGAAGGTATTTTTAAGAGAGGTGTACAAAAGAGCAAATATGGTTGTCAGGCTCCCTGGGTGTAACCTCACGCTCACAGGACAGCCCACACAAAAAACAAATTGCAGGTGAATATTATCCATGTATAAAAGCAGAGTGAAAATTGGATTTCATGCTCTCTTTATCAGCTGATTTGGTAGTTTCACCTCTCCCACCTATTGCCTTGGGCTAGTGCTCCTCATCATAATCACTTCATAGTAATCTAGTAATT
>NW_008679619.1:102766-103980 GCF_000695815.1 Acanthisitta chloris | reverse complement strand
TGTAATAAGATGATAAATCTGTACAAAAGGGAGAGAGAAGAGAGCTAAGCCTGTAACATGAATTCCTGGCATCATGTGAAGGTCTTCCAAGACAACATTTAATTTAGCAAATCAGTGGTACAATGTATACAAACAAAGTTTATGCCAGAATCAATACATCATATATTATACTCTCAAGAGAATTATTCCATTAGATTTGTCATGGGGAGGAGTATGTGGGCCAGAAATAAGCTAGGGAAAATGTCACCATCTCATCTGAAAAACCTACCAAGAAGGACTCAGCATATTGTTTTTTAAAATCTCTACAGTTTGGAGCAGGGTGTGTGTGTGTGTTTGTGTGTTCTTGCTGCTGGTGGTGGTAGGGTTTCTTCGGTTTTAAGAACACTGACAGGTGTGCTGTACCATCTTTAGCAAGTTTAGAGCTATCACAATCAAATGCACAGGAAATACAGACATTTTGCTCATAAAAGACTGATGGGCACCAAGACCTTTATATGTAGTCTCTCACTTCGTTCAGCTTCCTGCGAAGAACAGTTATGTTTGAAACCATGCCATAAACAAGTATAACATGCTTGACCTCATTCCTGTTTGATTTACTTGATCACCGTGAATATATCAACCCTTCTCACTGCTCCACAAGAAACGTTATCTCTGTTATGCTAAATTCACTTAAAACCCTGTTCATACAGCTTTCAGTCCTTCTCACTTTCTCGCTGTTCAAATAAGCCCAACAATCTAAAAATAAAGTGATGTGAAGACATTTTTCAGAAATAATAGAAGTCCCAGTTTAGCCTGGTTGCTCCTCAGAGACTCTGCAAAAAGCACAGGGAAAAGCACAATAGTGAAATGAGTCTCAAAAGCATTTTTTATTTTAATTACTTTGTTACCTCCCTCCCATAAAGATTCATTAGAGTGAAACAAGTCCAAAAAGCAAGGACAAGTAAAGAGCAATTTTTATAAATATGAAAACTTTTAATCTCTGGTTTGACTTTTTTCCCCCAGTATTTTTTTTAATACTTATCTCTCTAAAGCCAATGATTTTAATAAAATGCTTTATTTTTACCCGGAAAGCTTGCTCCAGGCTGGCAAGCTTGAACAGCTGCTTCTTTGTTATTAGTAAGTAAAATAATCTTGCTTGCCAGCTAATACCTCCAGATTTTCTCCACTACCTTCAAGTTCAAAGTCCTAATTCCTAAAGTGGGAAGATCTGCCCT
>NW_008679619.1:90357-102754 GCF_000695815.1 Acanthisitta chloris | reverse complement strand
AACAACTTCCCATCCACCTTGGTTTACAAAAGGCTGCTGTGATGCATGTATTTAGTCCTGTGCAATTACAGCCATACAAAGCATACATGTGTCGACCCAGAAGGGTCCCTGTCCATCACCACCTGCCAATATTTCACACATATCCTTACAACATCATCTCTCAGACCTGTCACTGTCAGCACCCCTCCCTTCAGCTTTGGTTTTAAGAAGATTTTTCTGACCTTCATAACTGAATGAGAGCAGAAGAAAGATGTGACCAAAATGCACTGTAAAATCCAAAAACTGGGCAGCAAAGATGACTTTGAAATGTGCATGTGTGGAAAACCCCAAGCCATGGTCAAGTCAGTCTCAAAAGGACAAAAAACATCCATACCTCAGATGTTCTTATAATGCAGAAAGCTACCTAGAGAATTTAAGATGGTGTTAGTAAGACACACACACACACACACACAAAATATCAGAAAAAAAAAGCTTCAGAGATTTATTCACTTACAGCATGTAACTAACTAAGCTGGTCACAAATATCTAACTTGTGTGCTGGCAGAAAAATATCTTAGTCCTCCACAGAGTAGCTGGGTAGTGAATACACATAAACATGGGGGTGTCAACCCAAGGTTCTATAGCAAGATATTCCCTTCCTGGAGAGCCACAAATCCCACAGCATGGTCAGGGCACACTCCCCATGCCAGCTTTCTAAATATAAACCAACTTTCCCTCCTGTCAGCCCTATAGCTGCAGAATTTCTGCTCAATGATACACTTACATGTGTAAGTGTTGAGGATGTTGCATCTACAGAACTCAGAATTATCAGAACAGCTTACTTCAGTGCTGCTCAGTAGGATGGTACTGAAGCCTTAATTTGTTGCAGTTCCAAGTGCTTTCAGCTGCTTTGCTGGCCTTGTGCTTTTACTTGGGTGAGCATCTCCTACATGCTCTAGATGACTCCCTGAAGACAGACATTTGTACTTCCTTTTATTTCATTTTAGAGCCAACAAACACTTAATCTCACTTTGGTGAGCAAGAGTGCCTATTTTTGTTATTTCTGTTTGCCTCCTTGAAAATTCAGATAAATATGCCTTAGATACACTGGATATATTTTTCTTCTACTTTGAAGTAACTGCTACGCTTAGAGCCTGCAAGTAAACAAATACGATCAAATCTAATTTGTTTTCTAAATACTTAGTGTCCATCCAGTGAACCCTCTGCCAAAAGACAGCACGCGTCTGTGCTGCAGATCCCACTCTCGAGTGTGCTCAGCCTCCACGATTTTCTAAAACCAGGTGGAATGACTCTTCCTTTTCACCAGTCCCTGCAAGGAAGGACTCTCTATTCACTCTGCTTCAAGCGAAATTTCTGCTTGGTAGCATTTGCTGGTTGTTTGCTGGCTTCCTATGACAATTATCTCCTCTAACTGCCACTCACAGTTCCAGCTGGATGGTTTTAGCTGTCACCAGAGGTTAATATTGCACGCTTGCCTCTTCCCCATCTTTTGGGGGGTTCTTGACACAGCAGATTTATCCCTGTAGATGTGATACTGTGTCTCGCAGGAAACGGAATGACAGCGCACGAGAGCTCAACTCGAGACAAGCTCTAAGCTGACACCACAGTGATATGTAAAGTTCAATTAAAAATTTTACAAGAACTATGAGTACTATTTTACAAGGACAATGAGTTTTTCCATACAGAAAAATAGCAGCTTTTATCTTCAGAGCCTAAGCAGCTCTGTATCTGGTAGCAGCAGGAAGCCACACTGTAAACAATATGACAAGCACTGCATTATTACCTGTTTATATGCTAAATGATATAAATTAAGATAGAGACACACACATACACCAAGATTCATCATATTTTAAAACTGCCTCTCTGAGGAGAAGGGAAGTGATTACAACTATTATTAGTCGTAATGCAGTATTAAAACAAAAATAAAAAATAAATAATCCGGTCCCATTACTCTCTGCAGTTCTAAAACACACTAAGAGACAGTTTTTCTTTCAAAGCTTTCACAATCTAAATCGACAAGCCACACAGAGAAAAGATGAAGCCGAAATAAAGCATTCTAGAGAGTCAAATCACCCAAAGTGTTCATCAATACAGGGACAAAGTCTGGAAGAGAAAGTAGCTGTAAAATCTGGACTTCATTTCAGTCACAGAAGATGCAGCTCAGTCGGATCTTCTCCTAAATTTTGGAGTTTTTTCTAGGGAGTCAATTCCATTTTTTCTTGTGAATCTCATTAGCTTTTCACAGGAAAATATCCATCCTTTCCTATAGCCAGCAGCCACTGACTTGAGACAATTTGGATGATACAAGACTATTTTTAGCCCCATCAGAAGGCTTTTCCAAATGCTCAAATTAGCATTTCCTCATTTCTCTCCTCATCACCTTACACCCACAAATTCATGAGATAGTTGGCAGCTTGGCTTTCCATTACCCCTTGGAAAAGAAACTCTGAGAGATCAGAGGATCAGATTTTGTGAGTATAACTTGCTGAAAACAACAAAAAACGCATTTGAAATTCATTTTCAGCTCCCATCTTACCAAAGGAACAATTAGTTTGCCTGGAGCATGAAACAGTCTACAGAAAAGAAATACAAAGTGAGAAGACATTCAAAAAACACTGTTAGGGCTCACTGTATCTAAACATGACAGAAGAACTGTGATGTTGATTCTTTATCCAGCTACGTAGAAAGCACTCAGACAGGTGCTCAGGTAATGACATGAACAAGGCTGCTTTTTTTGCAGCAAATGTAAGCGAAGCAGCTTATATTTTGAAGGGCTATTTTAACAGTCAAAACCACATTAAGAGCTAAATGACATACAAACCAGCTCTGCCAGGGGACAAATTTAGAAGGCCGACATATAACCCGCATGAAAATGACAACACTGATGGTTACTCGAAGTCCTGCCAGGTGCCCTTTAATAAGCAGAGAATGTGATTAGTGTTGCAATGCAAAGAGACAGCGTGCTGCAACATGACTCCATGCTGGTCTGCCAGGAAACCTTTACAATAGAGACCCCGGCTGCACTGGGATTTTTCATGCATAATAAATAAAGCAACAGAGTAGCAGACCCAGGCTCCTTGCTGAACACCAGTGCCCTCCACTGTGTATGCTGCAGATTCCTCCAAACACCACAGCAATAGAGAGAATTTATGATTTCTCTCTTTATGACAGACTGCTGAGTCCCCTGGGACCAAATGTCAGACACATGACTACGTCTGCCGCTTCGTGGGGCTGCTGCGAACGTCTAAATAATACTGTCAGCATAACGCAGAGATCCGTCCATCAGCCTGCACAGCCTCCTCTCCCCATTGGTGCTCACTCTGCCATGGAAATAGATCTTTCATAATCTGTTACAGTACTTCCTCGACTGATGCTTTATACAATAATTCAGTTGGAATCATGGAACTTTACTAAAAGAACGTCACTCCTTAATTAGGAGGTTGTGGCTCCCACACAGGAACCCCTCCAGCTTCCTTACTACAACGTGGGGAAGCAAACTGGGATGCCACTAACATCACCAGGATGTGTATCACCAGCTCCTAAGTTTTGATCATCTTGATACATTTGTTTTCCAGCTCATACTTGCTATGTTCTTCCAGCACAAGAATATAACATGTGAATTTTAGAAGATCATGGAATACAACAAAATACAACAAAAAACAACTCTTTTACTGCCCCTCTAATACTTTAATTCAGACCACTTCAGATACAACCTGCCATTTGAGCAGAGGGATGTCTTACCCTAATTTCCTCTACAAAGACTATCCTTCCATTATATCCAGTACATCCTCCTGGAATACTGCGCACAGTTCTAGTGTTCTCAATGTAAGAAGGACATGGAACTGTTGGACTGAGTCCAGAAGAGGCCACAAAATTAATAAGAGGGTTGGAGCACCTCCCCTGTGAAGCCAGGCTGAGGAAGCTGGGGTTGTCCAGCCTGGAGAAGTTTGCATGGAGAACTCATAGCAACCTTCCAGTGTCTGAAGGGGCTACAGGGAAGCTGGAGAGAGACTCTTGGTTAGGAGCTGCAGTGATAGGACAAGGGTTAACGGATTCACATTGAAGGAGGGGAAATTTAGGCTAGATATTAGGAAAAGGTTTTTGACTGTGAGGGTGGTGAGACACTGGAACAGTTTGCCCAGAGAGGTAGTGGATGCCCCAATCCTGGCAGTGTTCAAGGCTGGATGGGATGAGGCCCTGAGCAACCTGATCTAGTGAAGAGGTGTCCCTGTCCATGGCAGGGGAGTTGGGACTAGGTGATCTATAAATTCCAACCCTTAAAATTCTATGATCCTGTGGTTAACTTTAGTATTACTGTTTACTCTCCAACTGGATAAACTGCAGCTTCAGAAGGATGTCAATGCCCATGTCAAGATACTTAGAGCTGTGGTTGCACATGAGCCACAGAGAAGACAGAATCTTGAAGATTGTTCTAAAATACAGCAAGCAAAAAAAGGCAATGGGAGACAAAACTAACCCTCTTCTGGAAGGGTCTATGATTTAGCAGGAAGCTGAGAAGTGATTTTAAAAATGTTTCAGGATAATGTTTTTGCATTGAACACAATGAAATGGGGCTCGATGGGATCAGCCAGGGACTTGTCTCCATATATGCCATTTGTGCTTCCATGTGCAAAACATGCTTATGGTTGGGTGGCCAGGTTGGGCATTTCGGGTTGGTTTTGATTGTTTTAACATTAATTACATGGTGTCCTGTCCACTACCATTACTCATGGGGAAAAAGAAGTGCTAAGTAGGTATCCAGAAAAGAAAAAGCCAAAGGTGACAGAGACAAGTATCAACCTAGCCCTGAGCAGAAGTCAGAAGTCACTATACTGACCATGAATGTGGAAGGAAAAGCCATTTGCACTATCTGAAGTAGCCACATGTCCAAGCACTTATTCCCTTCAAAACACTATACCAGAAAATGTTAACTTGAAAGATCCATGTCTTTCTCTTCCAAACACACAAATTTCCATTTGAAGGCTGCTTTAAAGCCGAACTTAAACTGAAACTAATTAGCTCTTAAAACTGTTTCTAAAACAAGCAGTTCTCCCTACACATCCTCACTATCTCTTGTTTAGAAGATTTTTATTGGTTTAAACAGGTTGAGAACACTACTGAAAGCAAGACCAAAAAGGAATATTTATACATTACCAAGGTTTGGGGGAGTCAGATTATAGAATCATCATCCTCATAATGTTGGGGGGGTTTTATTACTACTATTTTTTTAACTACTTCAGAGAGGCTTGAATAAAATTTGAAGGTTTAATTTTTACTAAAATAGGACATTTGCATTTGGAGGCTTTTCAAGGCATTCTGTCCTGTGCCCTGTGGTTGCAGCACAGTCAAGGCATTGCTGCACTTTATAACATCTCTAAATCTGTGTAGTTAATACTGCTTGATTATTTAAGTTGCAGCATTGCATGAGCTGCATGTGGTATGCTAAGTGTTCTCTTAAAAGATAACTATTCTCCTTTTTTAAACGGAAGATCAAAGTCATAGTGGGGACCATGCAGTCATCTGTTCATAGAATCATCAAGGTTGGAGGAGACCTCCAAGATCATTGAGTCCAACCATTAACCTGCCACTCTGCTGGAAACCCTAAACAAGATCCTCCAGCACCAGATCCAGATGTCTCTTAAACACTTCCAGGGATGGTGACTCCACCACCTCCCTGGGCAGTCTATTCCAGTGCCTGAACACCCTAACAGGGAAAACATTTTTCCTAGCATCTAATCTGACTCTCACCTGACTCAATTTATGACCATTCCCTCTAGTCCTCTCCCTGCAGCCATGGCAGGAGAGATCATCCCCCACCTCTCTACAACCTCCTGTCAGGTAGTTGCAGAGAGCCATGAGGTCACTTTTGAGCCTCTTCTCAAGGCTAAACAACCCCAACTCCCTCAGCCCTTCCTCACACTACATGTGTTCTAGGCCTTTTATGAGTCTCATTGCCCTTGGCTAGACTCGTTCCAGCATCTCATAAGTGCCTGGTAAGTGTCTTCTTCATAAATACCATTTTAAACACACACTTTTTAGTGTAAGAATCAAACCTCCTTACTCTTTCAGCATTGAAAACAGTATGTATTCCCAAACGTGGCAAAGCTCAACTTTGTGACAGTGATTTAGTTCCATTATGTATTTCAGTTGTTCAAATATTCTGTCTTAGTATCATGAAGTTCAGTGCTACACATGGCAGCTATCATACTCAGATATAAAAGCCACCTTTGTCATCCTCAGTAAGTACACACAGTTTTCAGTGTTAGAAGATGTTTTTCATATGAGATGTTATACAACATTTATTAAATAACTACCCATTTCTTTCAGTCAAAAATAGGCTGGCTCCCATGATGATTAATCTGTGATTGAGGTGAAAAGTGTAAGGTCTTTTCTTCCTAGGCAGGGATTTCTGTTCTCAAGTAAAAAGTCATACAAACATGAAAAATATTAAAATACTTAGAAATTTTAGAATTAGTACCTAGCATCTAATCTGAATCTCCCCTTATGCCCATTTCCTCTAGCCCTTCCCCTGCAGCCATGGCAGGAGAGACATCCCCCACCTCTCTACAACCCCTGTCAGGGAGTTGTAGAGAGCCATGAGGTCACCCCTGAGCCTCTTCTCAAGGCTGAACAAACCCAACTCCCTCAGCCCTTTCTCAGGTGTTCTAGACCTTTTCTGAGCCTCACTGCCCTTGGCTGGACTCACTCCAGGGCCTCAATGTCCTTTTCAGAGTGATGGGCCCAAAACTGAACACAGCACTTGAGATGCGAACCCATCAGTGCCAAGTACAGAGGGACAATCTCATTCACCATCCCGTATCTCTTTCTCCTTTATATCAAACATTTACCTCATGATAAAACGAAAACTGAAGGTCTACCAATTTAGCCACAAAAAAGGGAGTACGTGCCATCCCAATGAAAAGAACAGACAAATTTTGCACTGACTTCAATAGAAGAAAGCAAGAAAAAAAATTCAAACAACTGAACGGTACAAATTGATGCAGACTATATAAAGTAACATGAAAAAACCTGAACTGCTTGCTAGCCCTACAAATCAAACAGCTTGTATCACCAGCAAGATGACTGGAACACAACTTCAGCATTTGTGGAATGAATCATAAATCTAGCCTCTGTGTCTTAAAAATGCTTCTATTTAAAAGATGATGCAACAAAGAAAGCACATTTGTATATACAACCAGAAATAGTGACTTGAATATTATACTGCTAAAGGCTTTTCATTTTACCTTTCATATCAAAACTTGAGTTATTTCAGTCTAAAAGTCAATCATTCAAGCATTTACTAATTAAGAAAGACATTGATGATATGGTTGTTCTAAATAACGCTTTGAATGATAAGTTATTAAAAAATTGTACAATCAGGAAGACATATTTATGGAAATATGTGTTATATCTTTTAAGGACTACACCAGCTGACAACTCTGAACTAAGAATGACCAGTGATCAGAGAAATCTTACCACAGGATGTTTTAAAAAGTTGACCTTTTAAAAGCACATGTAAAAATTCATTTCAGGGATAAACTAAACCGTAGTTCTTCAGTTCAAAGATTTTTACCATCACATTTCTGTTGTCCTTAAAATAAAATTGACTAGCTTCCAGCATTGATAATTTCCCCACTGAATTCAATGAGAGTAGCACAAAGCTTAGATAGGCATATGATGTTCTTTACATATGCAAAGTTCTTAGTTTATTGTAACTATCTTGTAGAATTTCTTTCCC
Organism: Acanthisitta chloris; assembly: GCF_000695815.1. Classification (NCBI taxonomy): domain Eukaryota; kingdom Metazoa; phylum Chordata; class Aves; order Passeriformes; family Acanthisittidae; genus Acanthisitta; species Acanthisitta chloris. The sequence goes on along the minus strand of NW_008679619.1, from coordinate 95,016 downwards.
CTACCCATTTTTTTCTCAGAGATTTCTGCCTAGAAGGCAGAAAGCTTAAAAGGACATAAGGAGAGAGAAGGTTGTTCAAACTCAATGCTTTGCTTTCATGCACACTGGAAGAATCTGCCAGCAGTACATTTTTACTTCATCAATTCAGCAAGAAACAAGATTGCTCTTCAGTCGACATTCAGAAGCACCAGCCTGACAATTAATACAGGCATGTGACACTGAACAAGTAAGGAGAAGCCAAAGGGAAAATCTTTTCTTAAATCCAGTCATAAACTAAGTAGAACTTAACAAGTTCACTACAAGGTTTAATTGGAAAAGGATAATTAGACATTATACTACAGCGTATATGGAAATACACTACATACGCAGAACATCACTTCTGTGGCCACTTAATGAAGCCTAAAAGATTAAAGCATGGAATCTAGGCTGGACACTATAGAGCTGCTTTTTCTACATATGTCAGACCACACTTAAGGAAATTCTTTACTTAATATCTCAATGCATCAGTCATGGCGATCAAAAATATCATTGTGGATGGAGCACTGGCTGAAACTTAGAACACTGTTTCATTTCCAGCTCTAATTAGCAGAGAATTCCTTTCTTCATCTGTCTTGCCCTTGTCTTAATGAGGGTGATTATGCTGACCCCCTTTAGAAAGCACTTGAAAATCTATGGTTAAAAATGTTCTTAAACAAGTCGTTATAACTAATAGCAATCATGTATCAAACTTCAGTTCTCAGCTCATCACATGAAAGCAAGAATCTGATTGTTCCTGGAATTAGTACACAAAATTGAATTTCTTCACCGACATTAGCTTCCTAGTACTTCCATCATTATTACAACAGCCATATTATACTAAAATGCACGAAAGAACCTGACTACCACTAACTGACATTTTGAAGATTTTCCAAGCTTTGAACAACAAAAGACCCAGGATCTTTTTTTTCCACTGAAAATTTCCATGTTAATCATTTCCATCTTGTTAAACAAAGATACTTTTGACCAGCTTCAAGCTTAGATGCTATTCTGTATCTGCAGCTTGAATTCTTGCAACAGCTCCAATCTAAAACAGGCTGGAGCACTTTGCAAATGTATTCTGCTGTTACATCCAGCAACCTCTCCCTCCTTACATGGGCTGGTCTACAAGGACACATTTTCATCACCCCTATTTATGCCACAGGTTTCTCTTCTCCTTTCGTCCACATCTATATGTTCCTTTCCTCCTTTCAGCTGCACACAGTGCCCTTAATCACTCAGTATGATTGATGTGCATGTATTTCTTTCATCTTGTGCTACTAAATAAGGAAAAAAGGTGAGAGGATTTGATATAAAATTAAGCTACTTACCAACTACTGCCAGATTATGCTCTGAGCCGCACGCGATCTGAGAAAGAAATATGAATGACTAAATGAGAACCTGCTTACCAGTAGGGAGACAGTCACAATTATGACAGGAAATTAAAAATTAACCTGAAACAAACAACTACAGTTTGTAGGATGCAAAATCAGGGTTGAAGTGCTCTCACTTTTAAATGAAATTTTATTTGTAGCCTCACACAGGGGCTTAGTGGCAGGGAGACATGTATGTTTGTTTTGTAAATAAAGAGGTGTTTTCTTTTCCAAAGGCAGCCACCAGTGACATTTCAACCCTTAGAAGAAAGACCAGTCATGATTCTGCAAAAACATCACACCCTTGACAACATCCACTGGATCCAACAAGACAGTTCACAGGCATAGAGAGAACACAGATTAAACCTTTGTGAGCTCAGAGCCACACAAAGACAGCAGGGAATCAAAAGGGCAATGAAGATCTCCATTTTTCTTATCTATACTGTTTTTCCAGAGGACCACTGAAGAACTGCTCAGAGTATACAGGCTCAGTGTGCTAAACCTGATGTGGTATGACCCCTATAGTCCTTTGTGTAGAATGGAGAAGAACTGCCATAGAACTCAACTCTTCTAGTGGCTTATTAATGATGGAAATCAGTTATGAATTTCTTTTCAAAGCAAACTCATAGTCAAGGTATTTTTCTTCCTTCTTTGCAGCTACTGTGAACATGTCTGATGTTGCTTTAGCATGTATCACATAGTATCACTCACTGAGTTTTCATGAGTTCTTCACAAATGACAGTAACACGAGCACCGAGAGCAGCCTCCTGTCCTACTGCAAGGGCTAATCTTTGCCACTGAATTCTTTTCCAATGTCACTGCTGGCATAACTGTCTGATGTAATACAGACTTCACTTTAAACACGGTTACTCTGCTGAGTGTGCTCAAGTTTTTATTTAAATGCAAGCAAACCCCTCAAAATCCTGTGTCTGGTTCTCTGTCTTGCACCTACTTGCCCATTACACCTACTACTGAGATGAAGAAAATAGTAAGTGCATTCTTCTTAAAGTACATTTGCAATGGTAAAATAAAACAGGAGTATATCCTCAATTACACTGCAAAATAGAAGTCCATGCCATCAAAGTTTTATGTGGTTTTGTGTATGCACAACTTCATATCTTTTACAGCCAGAGAAACAGCTATAACACCTTAATGTCTGCAGAACATAAAACCATAGAAGTTAACAAAACAGACCTTGTACTCAGCTCACTGTGCTTGGGTATTTACTGGAGAAGAGATACCTGAGACTGACACACAGACTAGCCTGAGTACCTGTGTTACAAATAAAGACTGTAAGCACTATTACTCAAGGCACCTGCATGATAACTGTGACAAGGAAACATTTGGGCAACGCCATACCAACACAGCAATGGCAAGGGAGACTCTTTGGGATAGAGGTACTTAGCCAACACATTAAAATGCTTGGGAAAATGGGGCAAGAAAAATAATTCAGGTCACACTCCAGCATGGCCTCATCTTCAGAAAAATCAAGACAAAGCAGCAGGAAAAGCAATGCCCTTGCAAGAGCAGGACTGCATCAAGTCTTTTATTTCACAATACTGCAGACAGGAAAAGCTCTAAGTCCTGACCATTAAAACACTTAAATCATCACCATATCCCACATAACTATCCTCACCACAAGACAGAGCCCTACACAGGAGCAGGGCTGGTTCCTAATGCCTATTCACTGGCTAATGCTCCCACCTATGCTTCTCAAGCTTAAAGGTTGATGCCATGGAAACTAGATCCACACATGGAAACACACGCAAAGGCTTTCTAGCAAAAAAGCAAATTCTTATCTTCACCAAGTGCTAAAAATTGGATATACTGAAGCCACTGCTAATAAAATAAACACGTTTGATCTGAGGTGTGAATAATCCTATCTTGGCTACTTCCCTAGGAAATATACTAACATAGGCACAGATTCAAAAGCATCGGCACAATAGAATTGCTCAGGCTTGTGGCTAATGCTGCCAGGATTCACTTCAGAAACACTACATTTAAAATTAAAAAAAAAGAAAAGCCCCATATGAAGAGGTGTTATTTAGATTGTAAATAACATTCCCTGACGAAGAAACATTTACTTCCTGTATCTAATCACAGCAGCTACAGAGCCTGCAAAGCAGATAAAAGAACACTGGTGATCTCAAACAGTTTTGCAGTCTATGCATGTGGCTGTTCCTCTGCCCACTGTTCAGAGCCACCCACTGACCAGCTACCAGGTGGTAAGGGAGTCAGTCACACCAGTGCAGGAATTGCTGTCTTACACAGACTTGCCAGTGCTGGGAGCTGCCCCCATGGCAGCCCCACACAGCCAACGCGCTGCAGCTCTGGGACCTGATGGGCACAAGCTACCAGAAAGCACAAATGATCAGTGCTGCTTCATCCCTTTTGGGCAGGTAAAAGCCACCTTGGTGGAAGTGCCAACTTTGCTAACAATGACTGAAATCAAGCAAAAATCATAAGCTGCTGAAGGCAGTGCCCTGGATTCACCTTCGACAGCCCAGAGCAAGGACAGCATATGCCATGCACCAGCAGCACTTCTGTGCTCCAATGAGGAATTTGCTAGATCGAGAGCACAAGGTTCACTGCACCTCTGCCTTATCGCAGGGTGTCACCACCTCACAACACAGACTGACTTGGTAGGAACACCCAAACAGAAAAACACCTTCAGAGGACTCTAAAGTTAGCTTTCTGGTACATCTTATTCACCATCCACACACAGGATTGCTGCTGGCCTCCATACCAGTGACTCTGGAGCTGAGGAGGGACCACACCACAGAGTTTGCTCCATGAACAGTGCTGCCTTGCATTTTTACAATCAGCTCTAAAATGTGCCACCCCCTTTTTTCTCCATGACTCCCCACAACAGGCAACAAACAGCCAAGAGTGATTGATCTGCTGGTACAAATACAGACCAGACAGAGAACAGCATTGCTGAACAGATGTTTTATACTTGTATTAGATATTATAAACTCTGCAGTCAGTGCAGGTCACTGAGAGAAGCCTGGTATTTACTGCAGCAACCATAATTTTCTGGCTACTTCTCTTCTCCATGACTCCCCACAACAGGCAACAAACAGCCAAGAGTGATTGATCTGCTGGTACAAATACAGACCAGACAGAGAACAGCATTGCTGAACAGATGTTTTATACTTGTATTAGATATTATAAACTCTGCAGTCAGTGCAGGTCACTGAGAGAAGCCTGGTATTTACTGCAGCAACCATAATTTTCTGGCTACTTCTCTTCTGTCCCCACGTGTGCTGTA